>NW_019641610.1:1574441-1825723 GCF_000599845.2 Trichogramma pretiosum | reverse complement strand
AAATCTACATTAAAAGTATATGAAATTTCATGCAATTTTTAACAGTGAATACAAAATAGTTATAGGAGTAAATACCGCTGATTCTTTGGTAATTGTCGAAAGAAATGAGTCTGGGCATGCCATTGGTGTATTAAAAGCATTATACAATGAAACCAGACTTATTTTAGAATCCATGAATTTCTCAATCAATTTGCTTGAAGCCAAAGAAAAAAAAATACGCTACAGGATTAAATTTTTTAATTGAAAAATTAAGAAATAACGAAATCAGTCTGATAGCAGTTCCACGTGGTTACCATGTAGTATATGGAAATATAACTCACGCTTATACCGAAGAAGATTGCTTCAAAATCAGTGCTTTAATACCTGAAGAGTACAAAAATCAAATTGAATTTCCAAAAAAAATGATAACATCATTGCTGGTTTTTCCTGCGTTTTTAGGACTAATTGTATGGATCCTTAAACTTATGAACATTTTTAGCCAGAAAATTTCTGTATTAAAAATTTTAGGAGCACTGGTATTACTGTTTCATTGAAACTGTCCAAAAACTCCGACTTAATAACCCTATCGTGCATCTTTTTAATCTCTACTATATATCCAAGTGATTTTTTTTCTCAATTCGTCGATATGAAATTAATTCAACGTGCGAATACTTTCGATACATTCAAGAGCATCGTCGAATCCAATTTAGACATATTTGTATTTATAATGTATGAGCAAAATATTCAGGAAATCAATGACATCAATGCAATTCAGATAAAAAAAAGAAGCACGATTTATAACGATCCCAGAGACTGCGTCAATAAATTGCTGACCGAGCGAAATCTTTTGTGCATTGGGGCTTACGATACCTTCGCTAATTTATTACAAATAATTGGCAAAAGGGAAGTTCACCGAACAATATTCGCTGAGCAGATATTCGGATACCTTCCAAGGTCATATTTATTTGAAAGAGCCAGTCCTTACGCTAAAAGATATCAGAATAAATTGAGACAGCTGCATGAATGTGGAATCGATATGTTTATCAGAAAACATTTTGATGAATTCGAGGACAAATATGGAAGAAATTCTTACGCCCTTATGCCTGACCAATTTCACATTAATTTGATCTTTATAGTAGCTTGTGGTATGGTTTTATCACTCATTGTATTTTTAATTGGGCGTTTATTGAATCACATAGTGGTCAAAGCAAGAAAATTTAATTTTTTGAGGCTGCCATTCTAAATCCTTAAGATTCAAATTTTCTAAAAATGTGAATTGATACTTGTGTGAATGAAATTACGTTATGAAAAGTTTAAAAAAAAACTAGTCATTAGTAAATAACTCATTTGCAACGTATATATAATGAGATTTCAAATATAATTATATATATCATCGCAGCCATATATAATTAACATAACATTACCGGTACATAAAATAATTCAAAAATCTTTCGAAAGAAAATTGTGTCAAAAACAATTATTTTTCTTGTTCGCACTAAAAGACGAAATAGTCCCTCTGAAGTGGTGTTTCGAGTTACAATGCAGTATTGGTGGTTGCATTACTCAGGCGCTACTTTGTCACTACATTAGAATATTTTGTATTATTAAAAAAATTGATGATCTATAAACATTCAAGACCTTCACCAAAAAATTAATTAAATTAATTATCAACAAATTTGTTTAAAAATATCGATTTCATAACAATCGGTAAATATTATTGTTATGGCAATAAATTAAGTAGTGCTTTTATTATTCTGATAGAGTTTTAATCAAACCTCAACTCATCAATGATTGTATATTAAAGATGAAGATTGAATAAAACTTATATATTTTCAAGACCTTGAAGAAACCCCTCTCAAATCTGCTAATGCAGCAAACTGTAGATTTCGATTCAAGAATAAAAAAAATTCTCTGCGTTTTCTGGTTGCCATATTGTTGAAATCATTTATCTATTTATAACCACATGACTTTCTTGTTATTCACTTTTGATTCAATCAATTCTGCTGGTCGAGAAAATTTTCCGGCATTCGATAAGGTCAATCGAAGAACGAGAAGACCTAATTCCAGTCGATGCGAAGAGAAAAAAGCGGGAGCAAAGTGAAATAATCAAATATTTTAATGTAATACTGATAGTACGAGTCACTCGTCGTGCAGTGTTGGTATGTGATATTGTCCAGTGTGTTTAATACGCAATAAAATTATTGTGTTAATATTTTTTTCAAACATGTGAATAGTTCTATAATACATACTTTTATGAATTTGCGATCATTGTAAAAAAAAGTACAGGTATCAATCGGTTGTAAGGAAAAGAAGTTGTTTTTAAATTTTTCTTATATCTCGTTCAAAAGTTATAGAAAAGTTAGAAATAATGTTGCTTATGACTTTCATTTTCGGCTTATTAGTACCGTGTTTTTGCATGGTCAACAATGAAGGTATGTAAACATTTGAAACTAATCATTCACACTTTCAAATGATAAACTTTTCGGTAGATAATAGCAATACAGAAAACAGTAGCAGTCTCATCGATCTCACCGAGGAGTTTAATCCAGTGGAAACATGTATTACTCACCCACATCACTGCAAAAATGTTTACAAATATTTGGTTTACATGAAATCTTCGAGCTTATGGATGCGCCGGTTGGATCGCCCGGAGCCGTCGAACCCAATTTTGATGAAATTCCAAGTTTTTAGTTACGTCGATTTGTACCATCTCGCCGGTATCGAATACTCGGAAAAAAGAAAATCGTTTTTTTATGCAGACTGCTTACATTTCCGTGAAGTCCCAGCTCTAGATCTCGATAATGAAATCGATTTTATGACTAAAAACAGTTCGAGGCAATGTTTTGGCTACTTAGCATACGATGATAAGGTGGACACTATATTTTACATTGTTTATCAAGTTCATTTGAAAATGTATGCACTCATCAAACACGATATGACGAAAAAAAACGACGACCGTGGAGTCCAACTTATGAAATTGAACCATGAAAGGCCTATCGCTGTCGTAATTCACGAAGACAAAGCTTTAGTATATTTAGCTTCGATTTCTAAAGAAACTAACAGAGGATGGATCGAAAAGATGGACTACTTTGGCCAAGGAGGCAAAGTCAACCTCGATGAGGATGTCAGGTAACAATTTTTATTTCTTCCATTTTTGATCTATTAATAATTATGGGCATTTATCTATCGTAGAAGTTTGGCGCTCGATGCAAAGGAGGATCGTTTCTATTTTACTACGCGTTCCGGTGAATTGAAATCTGCGGATTTAGATGGTCAGAATGTTCGCACCTTGACTAGTCACGTTCCTACTCGCAACACGCACAATATTGTCATCGACAACGACTGGATTTACATTAAAAATCGCACAAGCATTTGGCGATTAAATCGCAACAATTCAGATATCGAAAATGAGGTTGTACCGCATGACGACGAATCACTTTTGATATCGTCAATGAAGATAGTAATGAAACCCGAGAATTCTTACGTGGAAAGAAAATATCTGTTAAGTCGGGAACCAAAGTGCGAACGTATTTGTGTGCATATCGATTCAGATGGATTCCACACCGAAGAAACCGGAAAATACGATATCAGTGGCCAATGTCAGTGTTCGCAAAAAGATATTCTATGAAAATCCACTTGCTTAGCTTATACTGACCTATTGGCAATATCAGCTTTTAATTTAAAATCAAATTTTTTAAATCTGACAATAAATTTCTTTCACGAAACTAACATAAACAATCAGAAGATTAAATTATTAATTTAGCTAAGGCGTGAAAGATAAAAGACCAAGCGTCACAATGATTTAGAAGGTTATTTCCTTCTTTTCTAATAAGATATTTAATATAAAATACTATAATTTAAAATTATTTTTACTTAATTGAAATAAAATGCGTAGATGTTTTTTCTTCAGGCTGTCGCTGACCTAAACAAGATGTCTGAATTTTTTCTATCGATGTGAAACACAGCCAATCCCACGAGTTAATGATCAATCAACAATTAGATATCTAACCTCTTAGAAGGCTTTTAAAATCATTTTAAGTACTCTGTATCCTTTTCTTAGTCAGTTTTTATTTTTAATCATCGATATGTAACATTTCCAAATTACGCGCCTTTTATAATCGACTCCTAATTCAGTATCTAAGATTTTTTGTATTTAACTTGTTGGACCGCGAAAATAAATGAAAATATAGTCGTCTCGAATAAAGTATGGAATAGTATGGGCTACTTTGGACTCAAGTCCTTAGCCTGAAGTTAATAAATATTAAATATTTCAGATGAAAAATGTTTCAAGATAAATTAATTTATTATAAAAGCTAAGTTAATAATTTAATTTCCTAATTTTGATGTTAATTGTTGAGATAAGCATTTTTGTTTCAATTTTTTTTTAACTTAAAAATAATAAAAACATATTTACTCCCGGCAGTACAAAAAACTGTTCAATATTCCATATTTCAATGACATATCGGGAACAAGCATCATTTTCAAAACGATTAGGAAAATTGCTCACTCTCAAGTATGAACAGAAACATGTTTTAAAAACTACATTTAAAGCTATAAAAAAATTTTTATAAAATAATTTTAATCTTCGTAATCATAAAACAATGCGAAGTTCAGTTTTCTTTCAGACAAAACCCAAACTCTCCGCATTAAAAATTATATCTCTTATTAGTTTGAGATTATTATTTTGCTGTACAAACGTGTGCGAAGTGAATACTTTAAGTCACAGTTGCATGAATTCAATAATTAAAAGGATCAGTGGAATCCATCCCCGTCAAATCGTGCTGATTTTCAGTACTACCAGATATTATCACCGTGACGAAGAAAACTTGATATCAAAACTTATATTGTGCCAAAACATTTCCACTACTACAGTTGAAATTAATTTTTTGGCTGCAGATTTTATAGATGATTCGGACTCTATCAATATAATTTTAGTTCGAGACGAAACTGCAATAGATTACGTTAAAACATACATTGATATGTAATCTCAAATATTTCCCGATAAAATCCGCCCCAAAACTTTAATTATTTTTCTAATAAAATTCAAAAGTAAGTCTCTCGGCGCCATCGAATCAATTTCTAAATATGGTTGGAGTAAACAGTTTTTAGATATTTCATTCATTCAAGAGGAAAATGCTTGTATTGTACAAATATACAATCCCTTCAGTAGAGAAATGATAAAACAAAACATTAAAGACAACTCAGAGAAAATATTTCCAGATAAATTACTCAATGGACATAGACACAAAATAATAATAGGAATCAATGCAGGCGATAAACTATCAGCTCCGATTAGAAATGAATCTGGACATGCTATCGACATTCTAAGACCACTGTACAATGAAACTAAGCTTGTTTTAGAAAGTATCAATTTTTCCAGTTCCTTCGCTGAAACCAATAAAACTGATTACACCACAGGATTAAATTTTTTGATTGAACAATTGAGAAATAATCAGATCAGCCTAATTTCAGTACCACGAGGTTATCAGAAAATTTATGAAAATGTAACTCACGTGTACACAGAAAGGGAATGCATGAATATATCAGCTTTAATTCCTGAACAGTTGAAAGGGCAAATACAATTTCCGAAAAAAATCTTACAATCTTTACTTGCGGTTCCTGTAACATTAGGATTCATTATCTGCATTCTCCGACTCACAAAAATTGTTAGCGACAAAGTTACAATATTGAAAATTTTGGGCGCCCTATTTGGTATCAGCGTAGGCTTGAAGCCGTCTAAAAACTCAGAATTGACAGCTTTGATGAGTATATTTTTAATTTCTACCGTTTATCCTACAGATTTTTATTCCGTTTTTATTGAAGAGAAATTGATTCAAAACACTGAAACTTTCGATACATATAAAAGCATTGATGAGTCGGAACTAGAAATATTCATTTTCACAGTGTATTCAAATTTATTGGAAGATACTAATGATACCAACGCAAATAACATGAAAAAGAAAAGTAAACCATATTTTAGTTCTGTTTCATGCATAAGACCATTAGTGATCGAACGCAATCGTACTTGCATTGGAGCTTTCGATGCACTTCAAGATTCAATTGAAGAAGTAAAGTGCCATGAAAAAAATTGTCACATATTGTATGCTAAAAAGCTATTCGGTTGTTATGCAAGATCATATTTATTTGAAAAAGCTAGTCCGTATGCAGATAGATTCCAGAATAAGTTAAGACAGCTTCGTGAATATGGAATTGATATTTTTATTAAAAGAGGATACGATAAGATTATAGTCGACGATCAAGAAAATGGACGTTCACTGTCCCCAGATTTATTTCATATTCACTTGATTTTCATCGTAGCTTCTGGGGTAATTTTATCATTTTTTGTACTTGTAATTGAAAATATCTTGAATTTCATAGTCATTAAAGCAGAAGAGTCAAATTTTTTCAAAACTTTGGGTAAAATAATTTCTAATAAAAAATATAAAAAAACTTAATATAATCACAAATAAAAATTATTATAATGCTTCCAGTTTGACGCTCCCATTTAGTCCATATTTAAAACGTATATTTTTAGCGATAGTCATGTCGGTGTTCGATTCCTTAGGTTTTCTCGTTCCTATTCAGGCATGTTTGTCAATGCAGAGTATATGGAGTAAGAATGTTCATTGAGATTAGCTCATACCAGAATCAGAGTTTACTCAGTGGCAAGTATGGCTGCAAGTCTTAGAACTCGTAAAAAAATTAAAAATGAACCGATGTTATCAATTATCGCAAGCTCAAGTTAAAAAAGCTGAACTTCATATATTCTGCGATGCAAGTTCAAGAGATTACGGGGTTGAAGCGTATTGGCGTTTCAATTTAGGTAATAACAAGTATCACGTTTCTTTTATTATTGGTAAAAATAAAGTAGTCTCAAATAAAGCCAATACTACAATTCCTAGATTAGAGCTTCAAGCTGCTTTTATTGCAGTAAGACTTGCGAATGCAATTTAAGCCGAACACAATTTCGAGGTAACGTGAAGTGTTTTTTTATGTGATTCCAAAATATTGTTGAGCTGGATTAAAAAAATACACAAATGCTTTTTAGACATTTGTTTTCAATCGTATTCGAGAGATATGCCACAAATCGAAAGCTCTTGAGTGGAGATGGATAAACTCTGAATGGAACGCCGCGGACGATGCGACAAAATATGTTCCGTAAGCTATACTCGCAGATAGCAGGTGGTTGCAGAGTCCGCACTTTTTATTCGAGTCAGAGCAGCATTGGCCGTTTTTAAATGAACTTGAATCGCATAAGGGGACGGAGTGAGTCACGAGTTTTGCAGCAACGGGTATTTTTTGTGTCGTCGTGCAACGATCTGTGCATTGATTTTGATCGCTTTTCGAAGTAATTTCGTGCAGTCTCTGCGGTATTGCGTGTAGTAGAAGCTAAAAACCATGGTTACATGTACGTACGTCCGATATTAGGCGATTCTTAGAAGCCGAAAATATATGGGTCAGATTCAGAATTTTTCAAATAAACCTGCGGGCGAGGTTCACGGATTTTCCTGAAATTTTGGTATGTTATAGTACATGATAAAAAAGTGCCAAAACCAAAATTTTGGACCCCCCCCCCTCCTACCCCCCTACTCCCCTATAGACGTCCATTTTCTAACTATATTTTTTCTGAAGGCCTGAAGCTATTAAAAAATCTGAAAAAATTCATGAAGGTACTTTTCAACAACCCGAACAATCTTGAATTTTTTCAGATTTTTCGAGTGCTTCAGGCCTTCAGAAAAAATCATTGAAAATTTAAATTATTTTATTTTCGTTGAAATGGTTCGATGTACCAGACCGGAGTATTTTTTTCTGAATTCTGACGTCAAAAAACGATTCCTTGATTTTTTTCAGAATTTTTCATTCATGTCCATTCTGCCTAGAGCTGAAACCCCGCTTTTTTTCACGAAAATAATTTTTTTAAGGCGCTACGGAGCCTCGAAAAATCTGGAAAAATTTTTTTCTCATTTTGTTCATCAAAATACATAATCTCAAATTTTTTCAGATTTTTTAATTGAAGGCGATAGCGTCTGGAGCCGAAAAACGTTATTTTTAACAAAAAAGGTTCCTGGAACCCGATGGTTCCGGTAAAAAAATTTGAAAAAATTTTTTTTGAATTCCTTGTCAAATTTTAATAAATTTTGACCGTTTCAAAAGTTCGATTGAAGCTTCCTAGCTCATTTTAGAGCATCAAACGAGTTTTATCATTCCTTAATGTCTTCAGAAACGTCTTCAGATATTTTGCACTAATCTTTGTCCTGCTCTAAAATGAGCTAGGAAGCTTCAATCGAACTTTTGAAACGGTCAAAATTTATTAAAATTTGACAAGGAATTCAAAAAAAATTTTTTCAAATTTTTTTACCGGAACCATCGGGTTCCAGGAACCTTTTTTGTTAAAAATAACGTTTTTCGGCTCCAGACGCTATCGCCTTCAATTAAAAAATCTGAAAAAATTTGAGATTATGTATTTTGATGAACAAAATGAGAAAAAAATTTTTCCAGATTTTTTGAGGCTCCGTAGCGCCTTAAAAAAATTATTTTCGTGAAAAAAAGCGGGGTTTCAGCTCTAGGCAGAATGGACATGAATGAAAAATTCTGAAAAAATTCAAGGAATCGTTTTTTGACGTCAGAATTCAGAAAAAAATACTCCGGTCTGGTATATCGAACCATTTCACCGAAAATAAAATAATTTAAATTTTCAATGATTTTTTCTGAAGGCCTGAAGCACTCGAAAAATCTGAAAAAATTCAAGATTGTTCGGGTTGTTGAAAAGTACCTTCATGAATTTTTTCAGATTTTTTAATAGCTTCAGGCCTTCAGAAAAAATATAGTTAGAAAATGGACGTCTATAGGGGAGTAGGGGGGTAGGAGGGGGGAGGGGGTCCAAAATTTTGGTTTTGGCACTTTTTTATCATGTACTATAACATACCAAAATTTCAGGAAAATCCGTGAACCTCGCCCGCAGGTTTATTTGAAAAATTCTGAATCTGACTCATATGTATTCGTACAAGTCAAATACCAAGAATAGAAAAATGATAAAGTTATTAGTGAATCGCTATAAAGTTATTGTGGGAAGTGAAATTCAGTGGCCTCCTGGTACATATCATTTGCATGAAGTTTCCTCTTGCGATTAGATCTTCTGACTTCTTGGGATGCCAACACAGTTTTTCTAATACTTTTCTCTACTCTTTTATTATCTTCTTCTTGACATATTGTCCTGAAGTAATAGCATACTCCCTTATTATTTTGATAAGAGAAGACTTGCCATCATTGAAATTTGATATTGCAAAGTATGTTCCAAAATTGAAAACTGTGTTGCCACTCCATAGTTTTTTAGGGACACACCTCCATAACATCTGGTTGAACGATTCATTTGGATTTTGGGTGAATCATCCAACGCATTTGTGTAGAAGTTCCGCTTTACTCAAATCAGTGTAGATAATTTTTATGGCATCCATAACTGACGGTGGAAGTGAGTTTGTGTGTTTGAAGATCCTCAAAGTGCCGTTTGCTTTGACTTTTTGCCATTGGCACCATTAATTTTTTCCAATGGAGCAGAGATCATGTGAGGCTCTCTGTTACTGGATCTTTTGTGTTTCCAAGTAGCCTATATATCATTGTACATCTCTTGGACCGTGAAACTATCTGTAACTGCTTTACCGTAATACTTGGACAGAATATCAATAACTGCACCAGTAAGTCTGCCTTTTCCACCAATGGTTTTACCATCACTCAGGGTAGTTCTGCCCAGCTCTTTCTTATTATCACGTAGGCGTTTTCCTATCCTTTTGCCTACATGGTTGATATCTTCTTTCTTCTCAATTTTAAAATCTTCTCTATGTGGCTCATCTTCACATATTCTCTTATATACTTCAGCATCTTCATCGCCAATGTAATTTTTATAGATGACTTTATATTTCCCAACTGATCTCTTGAAAATATCTGAAATACAATCTACTCTCATACTGTTAGAACTACCTGTGTGATTAGCTTCACAAAATGGTTTATGTTGTTCAAGCCAATCATCATATACGCCAGTATCTTTATCTTCATTTACCCAAAAGCTGCAAGCTTTATAAAAATTATTTTTTATGGAAACATCTAATTTCTACCTAAACATCTAAATCTACCTTCCCAGTATTTATTCCAATAACTGTTGCAGTACATTGGTGAGAATGTAAGCCTGGTGAACGCAAAGTGCCATCACCAGAGATGTTTGTTCTCTGTATTTTGTTAGTTGAATTTCTTTCTCAATAGAAATTCTTCCCGAGTAGAGATAGAGCGACTTGAAAATCAAAGGTCAATTGATAAATCGAGTGTCATATTATCGCTTAGTCCTTATTTGTGTGATAATGGTATTCTTAAAGCTAATAGTGGCATTCGAGAGATTTTAAACTCAGAAATGTTTCCAGATCCGATTATTTTGCATTCTAAGGACCAATACACGAGGTTATTAATTGAACATTGCGTAGATTCGCGTCCGCTCACTCACGTCTCTCTCGATATGCGTGATGGAGAAGCTTTAACACCTAATCATTTTTTTGGCACTTTAACTAGTCAGATACATTTTTCACATTATAATCAATCCGAAAATTGTTTGAGGCAAGACTATGAGTTAACTCAAGTTTACGCTGATCGGTTTTGGAAAAGATGGTTGCACGAATATTTACCTACTCTTGTGCCAAGAAAAAAATTGTTTAAAATTCAGATACCGCAGAAGGTAAATGACGTAGTTTTAATTTGGTCGTATAATTTGGCCAGAAATACTTAGGAAAAAGGAGTAGTCACTCGCGTATTTCCCAGTAAAGACGGTCAAGTAAGAGTTGCCGAGGTAAGGAAACCAGGTGGAAATTAATTGTTGTGTCCTTGCAATAAATTAATTTAATTCACTTAATTTTTTTTTAGAGAGGGTGGATGTTTAAAAAATTAATTGCAAAGTAGAAAGAAATAGCTTTTCACAAATACGAATAACTATCTAATGAAATTCTTTGGTTCTGCACAGTGATTTTATTTTTACAGTTATTATTTTCTGTTGTTCATTATGATGAAATTTATTGCTGTTTTTTATATTATCGAATTTATTGTAAATTTTCTCATCATTATATGTATCCTTAAATTTTTTTATACACATGAGCAGAGTTATTTATTTTTAAAAGCAGTTTAATTAATAATTCAGTCTTTGAGATATCAAAGAGTTGAAAATAATTAATGAATAAAAAAGCAAACTTCATAGAAATAAGGGAACGTGAGTGCAGTAAATTGGCTAATACATGATATCAAGCTGTAAAGTCGATGTAACGTCCGGAAGGGACTTTGAGTTGCGAACTGAAGATTCGCGTGGCCTTGGATAACGATTTTAGCCTTTTCTCGTGCCACGTCCACGAGGAGACGTAGCACGAGAGGTTGGCTGAGGATCGGCGACTTGCGAGCGATGTGTTTGTACGGGAATGAGGGAGAGACGTGGGAATGCGTATGTGGAGGAGAAATATGGTACCGAAGAGGTTTATTTACAGCGGTCTTGGCTGAGACCGGTTCGGGGTAAAACATTGTTTATTAATTTCTTTAGAGTGTTTCATTCATTGGTTATGTAAAAATAGAAATATTCGCCATGTGTTTTACGTTCTCGAACATTCGTTCTTTCGATCGTTCGATGTGGCTTTTTCCGTAGAGAGAATAAGTAAACGTCGGCTTTTTATGGCGGTCGTAAAAAAGGTGTTAGATTTCTTTCTCTACGGCCCGACGCGCTTGGGAAGTCCCGTTCAGATCGTGGGCTCGCAGATGCGGCGGGCTGCCTATGTGTAGGCTCTTTTAGAGTACTTGGTGTTTGAAATTTTTGGTGCCTATGCGTAGGCGACATTACATCGAAATCAAATATCTTAACACATTCAAAATAGTTTATTTTTCATGCCGCGTATCTCAAGTCGATTACGTTAAAGATCTTACTTCTTAACACATCTCTGTTCAGTACAGTACGAGCAAATAGTATGGTTTAAAATTTTTTCGAAACAAACTAAGAAAGCCCTTCAAACAAGTTATTCCATTTAAGTATGAAGTTACATGACATTGCAAATCAATAATACACTTATCCTAATCGCATGCCAGCATTATTTTCAAAACAACTGAAGGTTGCGTGTACACCCGCCTAGTTAGATACGCGGACCTCGAAAATTTGAGATCGATTAGTCGCTTCCTTTACTGTTTATAAACAACAACGCGTGACTACAGTTTCACGACGTACATTGCACAGTGAATAAATTAACTAATCGACCTCAAATTTTCGAGGTCCACGTATCTAACTATACGGGTATACTCTGGTAGATATGCAGGGACTCGTTTTACCACCTACAATAGTAACAGACTTATAAAATATTTTCAAACACAATTTTTTTTATTTTTGTAAAAGATGCCACGTGCAGTTGTCAATGGGACAAAATTCAAACAATATACATTGAAGATTGTTATTTTTAATCTTCTTAAATTTCTATTTTTCTGCATTAATGTGTGTGAAGTAGTTACACTGAGTCAAGACTGCATACACTCTATAATGCAAAAAATAAATGCCATTCCTCATAGTCAAGTTGTGCTAATTTTTAGTACTGCCAGATATAATAAACGCAAAGAAGAAAACCTGATCACAAAACTAATATTGTGCCAAAACATTTCTACTACAATAGCTGAAATGAGTTTTTTAACTGCAGATTTCATAGATAGTTCAGACACTATCAATATAATTGTAGTTGAAGACGAAATCGCGATCGAGTACGTAAAAACATACATAGATAAGTACTCACAAATGTTTCCCAATAATAACCGTCCAAAAACTTTGGTTATTCTTCGTGGAGACAAAAGTAAGTCTGCAAACAACATTAAATCCATTTCTAAGTATGGTTGGAGTAAACAATTTTTGGATATTTCATTTGTTCAAGAAGATGATGCCTGCGTCGTAAAAATGTATAATCCCTTCAGCGCAGAATTGATGAAAAAAACCATCGATGACAAACCAGACGCAATATTTCCCGACAAATTACAAAATGGTTATAAACACAAATTAATTATAGGAATTAATGCCGGTGATAAACTATCAGTTCCAATTAGAAATGAATCTGGACATGCTATCGATATTCGAAAACCTTTGTACAATGAAACTAAGCTTGTTTTAGAAAGTATCAATTTTTCCAGTTCCTTTACTGAAACTAATAAAACCGACTACGCCACAGGATTTAAAATTTTGATTGAAAGATTGCGAAATAATCAGATCAGTCTAATTTCAGTACCCCGAGGTTATCAGAAAGTTTATGAAAATGTAACTCACGTGTTCACAGAAAGGGAATGCATGAATATATCAGCTTTAATTCCTGAACAGTTGAAAGGACAAATACAATTTCCGAAAAAAATTTTACAATCTTTACTTACGGTTCCTGCAACACTAGGATTCATTATCTGGATTCTCCGACTCACAAAAATTGTTAGCGACAAAGTTACAATATTGAAAATTTTGGGCGCCCTATTTGGTATCAGCGTAGGCTTGAAGCCATCTAAAAACTCAGAATTGACAGCTTTGATGAGTATATTTTTAATTTCTACCGTTTATCCTACAGATTTTTATTCCAATTTTATTGAAGAGAAATTGATTCAAAATATCGAAACATTCGACACGTATAAAAGCATTGTTGAGTCGGAATTAGAAATATTCATTTTCACAGTGTATTCGAATCTGTTAGAAGATTCTAATGATACCGACGCCATCAACTTGAAAAATAAAAGTAAACCATATTTTGGCTCTGAGGCATGCGTGAAATCGTTATTAATGGAACGCAATCGTACTTGCATCGGATCTTTTGATGCCCTTCAAAATTCAGTTGAAGAAGAATTATGCGATGTAAAAGATTGTCACGTCATGTATGCTAAAAAGTTATTCGGTTGCTACGCAAGGTCATATTTATTTGAAAGAGCTAGTCCTTATGCAGATAGATTCCAGAACAAGTTAAGACAACTACGAGAATATGGAATTGATGTTTTCATCAAAAGAAGATATGATAAGTTTATAGTCGAAGATCAAGAAAATGGACGTTCACTGTCACCTGATTATTTGCATATTCAGTTGATCTTCGTCGTAATTTTTGGGCTCCTTTTATCATTTTTAGTACTTATATTTGAACATGTATTGAATTTCATAATCGTAAAAATAGAAGAGTCAACTTTTTTTGAAATTTCATGTCGAATATTTTCTAATAAAAAAATCAAAAACACTTGATTCAATAACAGAGTAAAATTTATTATAATGCTTTGAATTAGACGCTCTCATTAGTAATCATACTCGGAGCTTGCTGTACATTATTTCAATCATTCCCTGTCTGATTCACCTTCTACTTTGGGGTAGAATTTGGAAAATCCGTAGACCCTTCATAGTTTTTGTCCACATGTTTTTTTAGATTTTAGTGAAGTAGTAGAGGCACTAATGATCTTAAAATCCCCAATCCATTAAGGAGGTTCCCTTGCAAAGTTCGCAAGAAGTACATAGATATTTTTAGATCGATAGATTTTGACCTCCCGAATCCAATGGTATAACTCTCATATGCTCAAGCCAGGCAAAATCTCGAGAAAAACGCTATCAAAGTTTTGCAAATTAACATGGGCAACATACAAATGCATGAAAATTTGAGCTACATTTACAATTTATGAAAAGAAATCAAAATTCGCAGGGGAATGATTATATACAAATTGTAAAGAAAGTTCTTATCTTTCAAAAACCGTGTCTCAAAGTAGAGGTAGCCTGCCGTTTTTTCAATATTTTTTTAACAAAAGACGCGAAAACAAGACTTTTTCTGCTCGTTTTAGGGCTAGCAGATGACGATCCAGCTAACTTAACCCATGTTACTGCGCGAACACTCAATTGACTAGCGTGCTACCCAAGGGAATCTCCTTAACTATTGATTTACGATAGTGCATTACGATAGTACGATATTAATAATGTGTAATATGCAACTGGTGTCCAATCTACTTCTTTAAGGGGAGTCATACACCAATTCACTCCTCTTTGTCATATTTGTGATATAAACCACAGTTTCATGTCAATCTACATTTTGAACATAAAATTGATATCTTTGAGCCCAAAAAGGTGAAAAAAGTGGCAGAATAGGCCTTTGCATCTAAAAATAGCTCATTATTGCTATTTTAGCCTTTCAGCACCGTGCGCAAGGTTCATATCAGAGTTATTTAAGTGGGAGTCCCAGATAGGTATCAAAGTCTTCAGAAAAGTATCCTTTATGGGCTGAGTTTTGTGGAATTTGGATTTAGACCTTTATATCAGTTCTATTATTTAATATGTGCACAAAAACATTAATAAATTTTTTTTATTTCTTGTTTTTTTTTCACGTCTATCGGGATACAAACTTTTTTATAACTCTAATCAAAATTCCCCAAAACTCAGCCCGTACAGGATACTTTTCTGAAGATTTTGATATCTATCAGGGACTCCCACTTAAATAACTCTGATCTGAACCTTGCGCACAGTGACGAAAGGCTAAAATAGCAGTAACGAGCTATTTTTAGATCCAAAGGCCTATCCTGCAACTTTTTTCACATTTTTTAGGGCTCAAAGATGTCAATTCTATGTTAAAAATGTAGATTGACATTAAACTGTGGTTTATATCACAAAAATAACAAAGAGGAGTGAATCGGTGTATGACTCCCCTTAAGGGGAGGCTCTCATGAGACTCGATCAAAAAATCGATTTTTTTTTTTTGCCTACTTCGATAGTAAATGTCCCGTAGAATACACCCCCGAAACCCTTTTTACCAAAATCGATTTAGTTAAAAAGTTATAGGCAAAAAACCGAAGCTGTCTTTTTACGAGGGAACGGTGTATGTATGTATGTACATTCACTTTCTAAAACTTTAAACGCGTTTTTCTCGAAACTCTGTTTTCTGAATCGGGCGGCAAGATATCTCGAAAAGTACTGCACTTAGAGATACGCTTTTTTTTTATTTTAAAGCTAATTAAATTGTCTGGAGGTTGAACCTATAATATTTAAAATTTTTTCATTATTATTACTTTTTACAGCCCTTAAAAGAGCCAAAAAAGGGCAAAAAAAAGAAATTTTTTTTTCCGAAGTCCGCCATTTTATCAATTTTTAATTTTTTTGCAATTATTTAGGTTCAACCTCCAGCAAATGTCATCTAGTTTAAGAGGAACTTCGCATTTTTAATTTCGGGCAAAAACTGAAGGCGCTAGCTTGCCGCCCGTTGAGGTACCTTTTTTTAACACGACCTACATCAAACGCTACTAGGCGATAAATAATTCGATATTTTGGTCTGAAAAAATTTGTAAATATAGTTGAATACATACTTTATAAGTACCAAAAAAAAATTAACTGCATTATTCACTTCCTTCCACGAAAAAAAATCACGAAAAACATGTCATTTTTGAGGCGCTAGATGAGAGCCTCCCCTTAAGTATACTTATCACTTTAACGCCTGAAATGACCATTTTCGGACAACATTTATAGCAATAAATTACCCCGACTAAAAATTGTTTAAAAAACTAATTCTAAACACTTTTTATTCTACAACTTTTTCTTGTAAAGTTGATGGTTATCGAGTTAAAAATTGTCGAAATCATTTTATGACATACAGGTCTTCGGGAGTCAACTTTATGATCGCCATTTTGAATTTTGTAATTATAACTGTTTTACAATAAAGTATACAAGCCATTGACCAAATTTATATGCGTGAGACGCACGAGCAAACTTTTTTTCCGTGTTGAAATTTGAGTTAAACGAGATTTTTTTCTCGAAATTTCATGTTTTTTTTTTTACAAAATTGTTTATAACTTTTTATTTCCCAATTTTTTTCGAATTCTGACCCTGAATTCGAAAATTACATTAAATTTTACCTGAGTAATAATGTTACTCCTGAACTGAAAAGTTTTTTAAATAATTTTTAGTCGGTGTAATTCATCGCTATACTTGTTGTCCAAAAATGGTCATTTCAGGCGTTAAAGGGTTAAACAATAATTTGAGAAAGAATTAATGGTTTTTAAATGACTATTTTTTTTCTTTTTTAATTAAAGTTAATTGTAAAGTTAGCTGAAGAAGAACCGAAAAAATTTTAATAAAACCTTTGATAATTTCATATTTATTTTTAAAATATAATCAGTTTGCTACGGATGAAATAGAATAGTTATTTTAATATTCAAAGAGTTCGATAGATATTGCAAAACATTAAACAATTACGCAAAATATTCTAACAATCATCGGCTCATGGTAAAAACATTTAAACGAATAATTTCCGAGGCATTCAAAAATGAACACACGAAATATTAAGAATCAATAACAAACTTATGCAAATCGTATGAGAACATTAATTTAAAAATAATTCATAGTAACGTGTAGTATCATAGACACGCAGGGACTCATTTTACCGCCTACAATAGTAACAGACTTATAAAATATTTTCAAACACAATTTTTTTATTATTGTAAAAGATGCCACGTGCCGTTGTCAACGCGACAAAATTCAAGCAATATACATTGAAGATTGTTATTTTTAATCTTATTAAATTGCTATTTTTCTGCATTAATGTGTGTGAAGTAGTTACACTGAGCCAAGACTGCATAAATTCTATAATGCAAAAAATAAATGTCATTCCTCATAGTCAAGTTGTGCTAATTTTTAGTACTGCCAGATATAATAAACGCAAAGAAGAAAACCTGATCACAAAACTAATATTGTGCCAAAACATTTCTACTACAATAGCTGAAATGAGTTTTTTAACTGCAGATTTCATAGATAGTTCAGACACTATCAATATAATTGTAGTTGAAGACGAAATCGCGATCAAGTACGTAAAAACATACATAGATAAGTACTCACAAATGTTTCCCAATAGTAACCGGCCGAAAACTTTGGTTATTTTTCTTGGAGTCAAAAGTAAGTCTGCAAACAACATTAAATCCATTTCTAAGTATGGTTGGAGTAAACAATTTTTGGACATTTCATTTGTTCAAGAAGATGATGCCTGCGTCGTAAAAATGTATAATCCTTTCAGCACAGAATTGATGAAAAAAACCATTAAAGACAAACCAGAGGAAATATTTCCAAATAAATTACTTAATGTATGCGGGCAAAAAATGGTTATAGGTGTTAATAGTGAAGACAAATTGGTGATCGTGGAAAGAAACGAGTCTGAGCATGCAATTGGTGTACTAAAACCGTTATATAATGAAACCAAGCTTGTTTTGGAGTCAATGAATTTTTCTATCGATTCAATAGTAGAAATCAAAGATACGAAATACCCTCAAGGGTTGAATATATTGATAGAAAAATTAAGGAACAATGAAGTTAATCTCATGGCCGTACCTCGCGGGTACCCTGTGATATATGAAAATATAACTCACGTTTATACAGAAAGAGATTGCTTCAGTGTCACTGCTTTGTATGCTGAACGATTCACAGCGCAAATACAATTTCCAAAAAAAATTGTTCAGTCATTTTTAATGGTTCCTGGAGCAGTCGGACTCAGTGTATGGATTTTCAAGCTTACCAACATTTTTAGTCATAAAATGACTGTACTAAAAGTTTTAGGCGCACTGTTCGGTATTAGTGTTAAATTAAACCCATCGAAAAACGCAGAGATAATATTCTTAACGAGTATCTTTTTAATCTCCACTATATATCCAACCGATTTTTATTCCAATTTTATTGAAGAGAAATTAATCCAAAATACTGAAACCTTCAATTCATTTAAAAGCATTGACGAGTCTAATTTAGACATTTTTATTTTTACAGTATATACAAAATTATTGCAAGAAATCAACGACGTAAACGCAGTGAATTTAAAAAAAAAAGTGAAGCATTTACAAACGCAGAAGACTGTGTTGAAGGATTAATAGCCAAACGGAATCGTGTTTGTATCGGAGCTTTAGATGCGCTTCAAGCAGCAGTTGAAGTGGTTTGTAAAGAAAAGGATTATCATTTACTATATGCTGATTTGACCTTTGGGTGTTATGCAAGATCATATTTATTTGAAAGAGCAAGTCCGTATGCAGATAGATTCCAGAACAAGTTAAGACAACTACGTGAATATGGAATTGATATTTTTATTAAAAGAGGATACGATAAGATTATAGTCGACGATCAAGAAAATGGACGTTCACTGTCCCCAGATTTATTTCATATTCACTTGATTTTCATCGTAGCTTCTGGGGTAATTTTATCACTTTGTGTATTTGTGATAGAAAGTTTATTGAATTCTATTGTTACCAAAAAGAAAAAATTTGAATTTTTTTACCGTTTGCTTCATATTTTCAAATAAACAAAACTCTAAATCATTTATATTTCACCATTCATAAAAAAAATAGTGACATTTTTTAATTAATACCAGTGTTCCCGATTGCCAATTTATTTGATTTTTACGTTTCTCGTCAGCCGCGCTGGTGTTCGACGCTGATAAGTCAAAAGGAACACGTGGGGTAATTTGTATGATGACAAATTACGCTCGCTTGGCTACAGAGACGTTTATATTTTGATAAGCTACGGAAGCATCGTCAAATGCAGGTTACTAAGCAACCAATTGTTTTACTTGGCACGATTACGATATCCGTGGTCCCCCGATTTTATGCAAAATTCCGATGGATGGCGCTCAATCTCGATCGTTTGGAGTGTTTAAATACTTTTTGCATTCATTGTAATGTGAAAATTTTCAATTTATATAACAATAAAGTTAGAGTAAAAAAAAAGGATTTATGCCTAATTTAGTATATTTCCCTTATCTGTATCTTTTTTCTGATCAAAATTCCTTAAGTTTTTATCTATAATTGTATTTTTTAACATCTACGATAATTTTCAATTATTGAATTTCGAACACGATGCGTTTGAACGATCATTGTTTGTCCGTTAAACAACTTTTAGCTGGCAGTAAATTGTATAGCTTTTTGTCAGTGCTTTTTGATATAGTTGACGGGTAATTAGTTTATGAAAAAATGAGTGCACAATCCTTTGTTATATACTAAATTGAAAAAAAATTTTCCATTTTTTACTCATTTGAAAAGTTAGTAGCTACTAATGAAGTCGCGATTAAGTTTCTGGAAGATGTGAGTTTAATTCTGTCACGTAGTTCTATAATGAATAAATCAATGAAATTAAAAAAAAAGTTCTGAATTTTTTATTTTTTTATTTTTTTTAAATATGTGTGTGGTTTTTTTTAGTGGGGGGGCTTCGCCCCCCCAACCCCCCAGCGGGGGCTTCGCCCCCTGCTCCCCCAGCAGGGGCTGCGCCCCTGCACCCGCTCCTCGCCCTGACCTCGCTCCACACGCCGGCACCTACCCGACGACCGCACTCACTCGGGGAGCATCCAATACACCCTTTGTGCTGACCACATTACCTGCTTATAAGTTGTGTTTTCTGCATCACACAGGTCACGAGTTGAGTCGACAACACTTGTAGTCGACTTTTTTCACGTTTAGATACTTAGTTACGTCGAGCTGGGTCGAAATTTTGCATAAACTCGCGGGACCACGGATATCGTAATCTTCCCTTTTACTTTTTGCTAAGTATGTGCATATGTATATATAGCCGTGGGTATGTGTATAGGAGTAGAAAGAACGACGCAGTGTTGGAAGATAAGCTTTATTATCTCGTGCGTCTTGGACCACGCTCCGAGTCTATCTGACTCTTACTGGCTGTTGCGACCACTCGTGCATACGTTACACACACACACACACACACACACACCTTGCGGCTTGCTACGCACTCGCATTATGCGCGTACATTACAATTCTCCGCGTGTTTTAATATTGTCTCTGCGCGATTCGCTCCGACCAGGGTTGTGAAAAAGCCGCAGCGCGAGATGGCGCTTCGAGCGATTTCGCCGTCGGCGACAATATACCTATGTAAACCAAGTAATCCGAAAGTCACTATGATAATAAATTCACCAGCGCGTAGCAACTTGACAACTAGATTAGAACATGCAAGTTTACACTATTTTATTTAATTATTTTATTTAATTACGAAATACTTGTTGATACTGTAATGAAGTAATATACATTTTTTGAAGCTATGTAAATATTGTACATATGTAAAGCCATCCATAACATTAATAATGAATAAATTAAATAACAGCATTTGTGTTACTGTTTCCTTCATTAAGAATAATACCAAAGTTTTATTTTAATATAATATATCATTGACAAATACATAATCACTGGAAAAAGCATATATTTCTGGCTTTTGTAAAAGAAGCCTATCTTCTGCTAGACATTCGTTTTGAACGATTTTGGCAGACGAATTATTTGCAAACTGAGCCCAGTAAAGAACTTATTGCAAGGACCTGAGACTGCACAAAAGCAATAAATGCAAAGTTACATTTTTATTAGAAGTTTTCGATTGTTACAATTTGTTTTGGATAATATTGGCAGAAAAATCATTTACAAACTGAGCCAGCTGAAGTGATTGCAACGACCTGAGACTGCACAATAATAGCAAGAATTGCGAATTTACATCTTTATTAAAAGTTTTCGATTGTTACAATTTGTCTTGGATAATATTATCATTTATACACTGAGCCAGTTAAGAGTTGATTGCGTCGACCTGAGTTTGCGAAATAGCAAGGATTGCGAATTTATATTTTTATCGAAAATTTACGATTTTTTATTGGCTTGTTTATTCAGCTTAAGGAGTTTAGAACGTAAGTAAAATAATTGTTAATTTATATTCAATTCACATAAAATGAAATGATCGCTATTGTACATCGCAACTAATCTAATAAGAATAAATTCTTTGTTATGTTGCATTTTATCTAAATTTTTACATAAACTCGTTTCAAGGGGTAACACCACTGTAGAATTTCTAATAATCTAAAAATTCGTACTCTCCGTTACAAAAAACCGGAACCGCTTCATTTCACTAAAATGTTCAACAAGTCGTTGTTCCCTTAAGAAACTGAAAAGTCCTACTTACGCAAAAGCATCGATATGATATATGTAACTGTTTTCCGCTTTCCTTCCTATAAAATTGATTTTTATTTTTTCAGCTTTGTAAAATTTAACACATTTTCAATTCGATTTAAATAAAATGCGTGAAAAAAAGGTAATAAGTAAAGGCTACGATAAAAATCATTATACAGAGTATAAAAAAAATGGGAGGAAATAGAGATTCTCAAACCGTGGTTGAGGCCATTTCCACAGAATAATAAAAAAGCCTATTGTATAATGTGTAAAAGAGACTTTGTAGCAAAATTAGCTACATTGAAACCCCATGCTACAACGGATACGCATAAAGAAAATAGGAAAATTTATCTAAACCTGGATGATGAACCACTCGAAGACATTGAAAAAGATATTGCTTATGCAGAATTAAAATTAACAGCATATGCAATAGTCACAAATCAATCAAAACTATCGTGCAACACATTGGTACCATTAATGGCATCCATTTTGATGTGAAACATCTATATTCGCGTTTGGCATTATTGATGTCAAACATCTATATTCGCGTTTGGCATTAGGGGTAAACCCGTAAACCCCGAACGTCCGTCCGTCCGTCCGAGCGAGCGCAACTTTGGTAGTAGAACTGCCTATACAGCGTCGGTTTGCGCTACGCGCTGTGATTGGCTGCCGCGCCAGCTAACGAACTGCTTTCTGCTGCTGCCCGCTGCCGAAACTCGACGCGCGTATCTCTTTCTCTCTCGCACGCGCGTATGACTGTGTTTACGACGTATACGCACGAGGCAATGTAACAGCATAAGCAGCAGTCAGCTTAGCTCACGGCATTGACTGCGTTGAGATATCTTTCTCTCTTTTGCTTATGCGTACGATAATACATAGAATACGTATGTGCTGTCTATGCGTATACGTCGCAAGATTCTACGCCCTATCATGCATGTTTTCAAATCTGATATTCAACAATGCATTCATGTATACGTGTCTATGTTTAAAGATTCGAGTATTGCTAAAGAAATACGTCTTGATAGATGCAAAGTTGGAGAAATTACTAAAAGAGTTCTAGCTCCAGCCCATAAAGATCGATTATGCTCAATTCTGCAGAAACAAAAGTTTTCTATAATTGTGGATGAATCGACAGACATTTCAACGACTCATTGCCTAGCTGTAGTTGTAAGATACGTAGATTTCGATTTGCAGAAAATTGATGAGCGCCTGTGGAGTTTGATTCACCTCTACTCTGACCCATTAAATAATGAAATGAGTGCCGAGGTTTTATTTGAGTTAATCATGGAATCTTTTCAATCAGAAGATGTACCAACAAAAAGTATTTATGGATATTGTTCCGATACTTGTAATGTTATGATGGGCAGAAATAATTCAGTGGCAAGTCGATTTAAATCGTATAATCCGCAGATTTTCATTAATAAATGCCAATGCCATATACAACATTTGAGTGCTAAACATGCTTATGAATGTTTGCCTCAACAATTTATAGAGTTATTAACTAATATTCCGACGTACATACGAGCAAGTTCGAGAAGGATGACTATCTTTAGATGGCTACAAAAAGGAGCAAATTTAAAAGAATTAAAACCTATATACCCATCTATGACGCGTTGGCTTGCTACATGTAACTGTGTGATTTTTATTTTAAGTAGATGGTCGACGATTAATGAATTCTTTCAAAGGGAATCAAAAAGAAACGAAGGCGGGAAAAGAAATATTTGCGCTCCTACAGCAACCTCAAACTAAAATATACTATCAATTCTTAGAATTTATATTAGTAAAGTTTAATAAAACTAATGCATCACTACAATCCATCTCACCAATAGTTACAAATGAAAATACGAGAATACGTAATTTATTATTAGAAATACTAGAATTTTTCATCAATAAAGATTATATTTGAAAATATAAAGAAAATTTGTATGATATTGATTTGAAAGACGAGGCTCAATGGTTGCCTTTGAATTCAGTAAATATTGGTAAATTTGCGTACGAATCTATATTCATGAAAAATCTATTAAATGACGACGAAAAAAAACGGCTATTGCAACATTGTCAGAAGTTTTATGTGACATGCTGTACTCTTTTACAAGACAAACTGGATCTTCATGAGGAGTTTACTACTAGTTTAAAAAGTTTTCATCCCGGAAATTCTCTTTCAACCACTTATCATCGTCATAACTCAAACCTTAACGCAACGATCAAAACGTGCCCTATGTCGGTTTCCGATAGCGAGGCAGAAATTATCAACGCTCAATGGAAGCTATTATTGAAATATAAATCACTATTACCAGAAGAGATCATACTAGAAAAAAGTTGATATATTCTGGATAAAACTATTAAATTGTTTAGATGAAAATGATATGCCTTTATTTTCAGAATTAAGTAATTTTGCTCTATTGTGCTTTGTTTGTGTTGCCAACTCGAACGCGAGCGCTGAACGCGTTTGGAGTCAAATGAATTTGACTAAAACGAAAATTAGAAATAGATTAGGATTTGAAAGTCTTCAATTCCACTTATATGCTGCTGAGTATATAAAAAGCCAAGGGTCATTGTTTACGTTTGAACCTTCCGAAGAAATGCTCAAGAAAACAATGAAAATTAAATCAAGATACAAAAAGAATCCATTGATAAAAAAAGTTGAAAATGAATTTATGCAATTTTATTAGCGTTTTTCAAATGATTACATTAAGCAATGTAAATTAGAGAATATTTGGCACCAACAAAGACCCAAACTTAAATATATTAGTAAAAACACGAGAAATCTAGAGGAAAAAGAAAAAATTCTACTGGGCCAATTTTCAGGTATTAATATGTACTAAAAAAATTCTTTGAAAAGTAAGTAAAAATTAAAATTAAAGATCTACGAAAAAATTGTTAATTAAGTAAAGAATAACGTACAGTATATTTATATATTGCATTAGACATTAGTTATCTTTCGTTACTTTCGTATATCTTTACCCGTACAATACTGAAAAATATTATTTTACTTCATCTTAACTTAATGAATATCAGTAAATGCAGATTCTACTAGTCTTTAAATATTAATTATTGATTGTTTAAGTTTATAAGCATCATTTTATGTATTTTAATGTAATTAGTTGTATGTAATTTCAGTGCTGTTATCGTAATAATTTTTTACTAATAGTTTTAAATTTTTCCATGCAAAATAAGTTTACAGATGACTGAAAACTTTAAAAATCGATTTATTGGCACAATTTTTATGATTTTTGTTTCTGAATTCTTATCACAAGGCAATGAATTAATGGAAACTAATGAGAATATATTATTACTTAAAAACGAAGTTAATATTACTAATAATAATCTTGCAGACTATGTTGATCATGATCACAATTATTGTAAAATGATAGTCGATTATGACAGCTGTGATAATATGTCAGTAAAAAATGGGGCAGATAATAATGACTCCGAATACGATTCTGTTCTTTCTGATTCGATTTTAATTGAACAAGAACTTCAAGAAAAAAGGTTCGTTGATGAGAATGTTTTGATAGAAAAGTCCATAATGAATGATCAAGTTGAAAAGGTAGTATCATTTTCTGATAATGAATTTGAAAATTCTGTTCTTTCTGATTCGAGTTTATTTGAACAAGAACTTCAAGAAAAAAGCTATATCGATGAGAGGTTTTTGAAAGAACAGTCCATTATGGATGAAGAAATCGAAGACGTAATATTATTATCTGATTTTGAATCTGAAGATTGCGCAGAGATTGACTTCTTTGAAAGAAAAAAAACTGCTATGTTATCGATCTTCGAATTATGGCCACAAATTGATCCTTGTGTTTTAAAAAATATTTGTCATGAAAATGATCGAGAAAAATTAGAACATTATATGCAAAATATCACTGACAGTATCCAAGCGACTGTGGCTAAATTTTATTTGCCAGAATATGAACAATTTAATTACAAGAAGGAAAAATATCTAATACTATTATCCTTCCAGTTCTGCTCGTTGAAAAATAAGCAATTCTTAAATGGCTACGTAATTGACAGTTACATATTGTCAAAAAAATATTCTGGAGAGTGGAAAAATATTTCATTTATGCCAACATCGGTAACCCAATCGATTTTAGGATCTGATCATGATAAAAAAAAAGGAATTTGTTGGATATAACTTTAATTATTCTTTTAAAGGTTTGCTATTTATGCCTTACTGTTCACATGATCACTGGAGTTTACTTGTTACTGATGTCTCCACGCAAGCATTAATGGAATTCGATCCACTTCTTAAGTGTAGTACTTCAGTCAGAGCAAACATGTTTATAAAGTATTTAGAGTACTACAGTAAAATAAACCCTGCAAATAATTGTAATCTTACAAAGTTGAAATGGAAAATCGTTCGGCCTAGAATCATCCATAGGCCTTATCAAGAAGACTCATACAACTGTGGACTTTATGTAATGCACTATATGAATATTTTAAGCCAAAGTCGATTTTCTGGTCAGATGGTACCATTTAATAGTGATAATTTTAGAGTAAAAGTCGCTCTAAATTTATTAAATAAATCATTTCTAATGTCAGACACTTGTCTCGGTTGCTCCAAAAAAAATCAATTATTTACTTATCAGTGTTCAAAGTGGCATCGATGTTTACATTTAAGGGTCCTCTATACACACTCGGTCGGTAACTATATTCGCGTATTTTGTACCCATTTTTTTCATTTAGTATACGACCTATTGTCTTGAAATTTTTTGGGAGTGATCATGAAACTAATATAAATGTGCCTATGAAGCTATTTTTTCAGATAATTGAAAAAAAAAATTGTTACAATATTTATATGAAACAATAGCTTCATAGGCACATTTGTATTAGTTTTCTGATCACCCCCACAAAATTTCAAGACTAATGGTTGAATTGAAAATGAAAAAAATGAATACAAAATACACAAATTAGTTACCGACTACAGTGTGTATAGAGAAGCCTTAAAATGTGCTGATTCGTATTTTTATAAAGAGAGTGGTATTTGTATTTTTTGTAAAAATACATACATGCACAGTAGTCTAAAATAAAATTCAAAGAATTCCCAAAATACCTTCTCGTTCAGATAATGAGATTTGCTATAAAAAAAGGAAGACTTCTTAAGCTGTTAAATAATGTTAATGTGTGTGAACAAATTAACTTAGATTTTCTGCAGCCATAAGTATCAATTTTTATTTTACATCTCTGAATTGGTGATATTCATAATAAATTTATATTTTTCAATTGTATTTTTATTTTCAGAAATGCTAAAACTAGTAATGGTACATATCTTTTAAAAGATATAATTTGTCATTACAGAACTACAATTTCAAGCGGACACTACACAGTCTGTATGAAAAATATGAATGGAAATTTTAGGAGTCTATTCGATGATGAGAGAGTTGTAGATCAACAACATTTTGATCAAGTTTCTAAAAAAGTGTTGAGTACGTCGTATGTATTGCTCTATGAACACGTGCCAATTTAATTGTTGTATAATTTATTAAAATTTTTATTGAATTGTTTATTGAAAATAAATTACTTGTTCCATCAATTCGATAGTTTGATATTTAAATATAGATATTTTTATGTTCATTTTGTTGGCATCGCTGTAGCGCACTGAAATCGCTCGAAGCGCCATCTCCCACTGCGACTTTTTCACAACCCTGGCTGTGATGTCGGAAGGTGTTGTGACGCGGTAAGTTGAGGGCGACAATACTTATGATATTTAAGCGTCAATGCGCTTCCTGCCTGTCTTCCCAAAATTGTCTACCAGGACATGATCTCCTGGGTTCAAGTTAACCTTCCTTGAATGAGATGCGGCCCGTATTTGTGCCCCTTGTTTCTCCTCGACCTTCGCGCGCAAGTTTGGTCGGAGCCGGTCGAAACGGTTTCTAATCTCACGACCGTACAACAGATGAATAGAAATTGATTGACCGCTGTGGCCACCTTCTTCCCTCCTTTGGTTATTTTCGCAATTTTGTCCTTAAAGGTGCCGACGAAGTTTTCTGCGGCTCCGTTCGTAGCCGCGTGGTATGGGGAAGAAATCTTGTTTTTTCTAGTTTTAAGTGATTTTCTCCAGATTACCTTCGACGAGCAAACACATAAAATTGTTCTTATCTTCTTCAATAAAATATATTTTTGCCAACTATTTTTCGCCTTCTTAATTTCCTATTCGACAAATTTACAACCAGCTCCATACGACATGCTGCGTAGGACAAAAACTCACATCGTTCGAAAATTCAAATCAATTTTACTAATAATGATTTGATAACTCATTGTGTTAATTACAATATCATTATTATTATTTTCTAACAAATTTATGAGTAGTTTTGCCTAGATGGATTTCCCAGATTGCGATTGGGCCTTAACGTAAGTCGTGAAAAAATCTGAAACCAGACTTTTTCACTTCACATGAAATCGGTTGTTCTTGACCGACTCTTACTAACGAAATTTCTTATTAATGCTGAGCGAAGCGAACGGGTTGACCGATATTTATGAATATTTTGGTAGTCGTTAAGGCTATGCGAGTGAAGGTCTGATTACATTTATGGTATCTATTTATTCAAATTTCATCAATTTATTCAAAGTTATATGAAAAAATGCAATATGCATATGAAAAAAAGCCGAGAATGTATATTTGCATAAGTCTTTTTTTCAAAAAGTGTTTTGAATAATGTCTCAGGGAAACCGTTAATATTAATACTGTGAACTTTTGTACAATATATCGAGTTTTTAACGAATCATGGTAGCATTGTAAATTTTTAAGCTCTTGAGGCGATACGCACCGTTATAAAACAGTTAGGGGACGCTATACGTACATACTTGTTAAGAGCCGACGGCGCCTTCGCGCAACGACGATAGCGTAAACGCACCCAGATCAATTCGAGTGAGCACAGCTATCGGCGGCTGTACTGGCGCTCCGATCTACACAAATAAAACTCTTTGTTTCACTACCTAATTACACTATGTCTGCCTTTATTCAACACGCCTCCTTCCATCCGACTACATCGTCCTCTAGGCCGCGAGTAAGTCGGCAGACACCCAAGGCCTACACTCTACCACTAGAAGTCCACTAGTTAGCCAACAAGTGGTTAATCAAAAATTTTCATAAAAAGCTCATACCTGGAATTAGTTCAACAACAATTTTTTCAAAAAATGGTATTGTAGCTTAATCGGTTGATGTAAAATAGCTGACATCTTATTGTGACCAGTAGTGTTACTGCTTGATCAGCATATTTATTTCTATCAATAATTTATTTATATTTGAATTTTAGTAAATAAAAATTTATTTCATAATAGTTGCTGTTATGAACAAGTGATTTATTGATGGAATTCTTCATCTAAGTTTATTGACTTTAGTTTCAAAAATTTGATATTCATCGAGCTCTTTATCAAACCATCATCAAAAATCATCTTTTTTGTTCAAAAATTTACTGATGACTCTTGTTTCAATTCTATTCGAGGTTTGAATTTTATATGAACGTTTTAAGAAGCTGCAGGTACGTCGCTGATGATTTCATGACCTAAAACACATTTGCAATAGTATTCAGCTGTGAAAAGTGGTAATATAATTGTTTAAAAATAAAAAAAATTACAGATGGAACTTGTTAAATGTTAGATCTAACAAGGAGAGTTCTCCAAGTCCGGGTCACCTAATGTCCTAAAAATTTTTTTGTGATCTCCTAGTACATGATGATGATCCCCCATATAGTTAGTTTGATCCAATGGGCCCTTTAACAATACTTTTACGCATGGTCAAGATTTGAATATTATTTAACTATAATAAATACCATATAATAGCCTATCATGGTATCAGGCTTAAAACAGTAAATTCCAACTGACTGAACAGCATTGTTACTTTGTGTTTTTCAAGTTTTTAAACACTTATTCAAAAAATAAACACTGTAGCTCAATTGGTATACTATGCAAGTCACAAAGAGCGAACTAATTTGAGCTAAAATTAAAGTACTTTACTATAAGTATTGATGCAAAAGATTGAAATAAAACTTTTATATTATTAAACTCACTGTTCCTTCTTTTTCTTCGATTTTTATCACTCTTTATTGATTAAATTTTAAGTGCCGGATTACCTCATCAATCATGCTGGAAGTCGCCAATGATAAAGATAAATAAATCATGTGATTTGGCGATGATACAATCAGTTATGCTTCTTTTTCTTTTCCCCAATAACTAAAATATTATCAATGAAGTGTGAAAAATGGATGAAAAAGAAGGAACAGTGAGTTTAATAATATAAAAGTTTTATTTCAATCTTTTGCATCAATACTTATAGTAAAGTATTTTAATTTTAGCTCAAATTGGTTCGCTCTTTGTGACTTGCATAGTATACCAATTGAGCTACAGTGTTTATTTTTTGAATAAGTGTTTAAAAACTTGAAAAACACAAAGTAACAATGCTGTTCAGTCAGTTGGAATTTACTGTTTTAAGCCTGATACCATGATAGGCTATTATATGGTATTTATTATAGTTAAATAATATTCAAATCTTGACCATGCGTAAAAGTATTGTTAACGGGCCCATCTGATCAAACTAATTATATGGAGGATTATCATCATGTACTAGAAGATCACAAAAAAATTTTCAGGGCATTTGGTGACCCGGACTTGGAGAGCTTTCCTTGTAAGTTTAAAGTTAGGATAAGGAGATAAACCTTTTAGATTATTTGGAAAATAACGATACCTTTATAGATTATGGAAAAATATTTAGTTTGTATAATATGAAGCTTTAAAATTAGTTACATTTCGAGTTTAATTACTTGAATTAGTTCGATGGGTTGGCAATAGGATTGAATGTTTAAAGAAAATATCTTCAAGAGATCAATTAGTGAATTCGTAGTTTATTTGAGTCAGTGAGATACGAATACACGAGGCTCTATAGTTATTAAAAATTTATAATTTAGACAGCAGATTATTTATACTACAACAATTTTATAGAATTGAAAAAAATACATAAATTAAAAAAATTATATATATGTATACTCATACAAAATAGAATTAGATGTACAAGAGAGTGAGCTAAATGTAGAATCAATCTTGTAATGTTTGTGCGTTTAGGCTGTTGTCTGCAGATATCTGCCCAAAATGCATTATATCACTATCAAAACTGTGGAAATGCTCATAGTGTTTAAACAGTACTTTGACGCGATAATTACCCTCAATTATGTTTAACTTTACAAATCTTATATAAGGAGTTGTCAAAACTGAAGTTACGTATTCGTTTTAATTGTGCTCTCTAGTGAACTATCAGTGATCTAATATATTTGTCAAACGTTGCGTCTTCATTTTGAAAATTATTTTCAGATACGAATTGGATTTTATAATAAGAATAATAATCAAAATGATATACAATTAAAGATCTCCATTGATATTTACATTTATGCGACACATTTGGTTTTGAAGTTCATAACGGCAACTTGCGGAATCGCGCCCAAACGCCGTCCTTTGCGTAAGCAAAAAATGCCGTGCGATCCATCTCCAATGGGTTTTTTGACTTTGCCGACGATTCGATCGAGTAGTTGAGCAGCAGCGAGGCCGCAGCGAGCTTTACCAGCATCAGTCCTAGCCTCATACCCACACACATACGCGGACCCTCGCCGAACGCCAAAAACAGATACTTGTGACGCTCGGCTAGCTGCTCGGGCCCGAATCTTTCGGGTCTGAAAGCTTCGGGCTCGTCCCAGTGCTTGGGATCGTTTTGCAAACCCAGCACGGGTATCAGAACGCCGTCACCCGGACGCAGCCGGCATTCGAGCCCGTCCTGACTCACGAGAGTCGTGTTTTGGACACAACGTTTTAACAGCGCCGGCACCGGTGGTATCATTCGCAGCAATTCGTATACCGCTTGCTCCAAATAGTTCATGGCTTTCAGCGCTTCGTAGGTCAGTTGTCCTCCTCCAGTGGTCCGTGTCGCGTCTCGAACGTGCTGTCGAATCTTTTCCTGCTCTTCGGGATGACGCGACAGTTGATACATAAAGAAGGCCAGAGTCGAGCTCGACGTCTCGTAAACGTCCGCGTGATAGATGATAACATCGGCTATGATGCTTTCGACATCATCCTGGGTGTTCGTGTCAAGAACGAATTGCAAAAAATCGTTGGGCTTGCTGGTCTGTGACTGTCTTTTGCGGTGCTTCAGTATGCCTAACAGCATATTCCTAAAAAAGTCCTCGGCGCTCCTTGGGATCATACTGGCGTTGAGAATGGCCGCTGCCTCAGGAATGAAGGTAATGATGGTTTGCTTGACAACGTTGACAAAGTTGGGCACGAAGAGAGACTCAGCGACAACGTGAAACGACTGGGGGTGGCGCTCGTCAGCGAAACTCTGACCCTCGACCCCAAAGGCCGAATTGGCCACCATCTCGCCGGTATATCGTACGAACAATTTCTTTAGCTCCACCTCGTACTCGGCGTCCCTCGACTCGCCCAGTCGTCGCTCGATAAAATCCATCATTTTCGCGCAAACGTTCTGAGCAATCACGAACAAGTGACTCAACTTTTTACCTGAAAGATGGCTGACGACCCGCGCCCGGCTCTTCCTCCATGCTTCCAAGTCGTAAATGAAGAACGGGTTCTTCGCCATAAGCGGATCGGCCTTCTCGTTGATTTTGCAGCCGTTGCGGAAGCTCGCAAAGTCTGACTGTAGGACATGCTTGACAAGGTTTGGATCGCGTAACACTATCATGGGTTTGCGCATGAAGTAAAAGCCAACGACGCTGGAGTCGGCGAAGCCCCGGTATGCTCTATCCGCGAGGTCCTTCAGAGTCTCGCGCATGAGCAAGCTAGGTAGCACGTGGCCAAAACCCGGCACGCAGCCCGGCATTGTGGGTACGTTCTGCTTAACCCAGTAATTATGGGTCCTTGTAAGATACCAATAGGCACAAATGAGCACGAAAATTAATACAAGCAACAGATGCATGATGTTGTCGTAGTTAGCGCAACTGACACTCCACACAAGCACACCTCGTATAAGACTGCGCACAAATCAAGGTGATCTAGCTGCCATCTATTCCAATTAATCTATATCACTTGTATAAGAGTGGCTTGAACTGTCGTTGACATAACGATTTTATGCACAAATGTATATTTTATGTGGGACATGACTCACCCAGTCAGGCGTATACGAGCCAATAATGTATGATAAATTATTGAAAATATAAGAAAATCATCGTACGAAGTTTATCGATTGCAGTTCGGAATATCTGACGATTTATCATAATAGCTTCACAGATAAGAACTTCAAGGTCTATCATATATCTTTTTATTTCAATATCAATAACAATCTCAATTTAACATTTTACAAGATACGATTGATAAATCTACTTGCGGATGAAGTTCTAATATTGTACGAATTTATTAAGGATACAATAATTCTATTATAAAACTTTTCATATGGAGCAAAACATTACAACCACTTCAGATGATACAAATTTTTTTTTTTAATTTTAATGCATATCCGAAAATAGAAATATTTTCATTTTATTAAGAATAAAACCCTTATAGAAACGTTATTCATCAATTTTTATCCATGTCAAGTCGCCCTGATTAGTTCATGATATTCGAAGGCTTAAATAATAAGCAACTTTCAAAAAGAATTATGATTGTTAAAAGCTGAATACTATTCATCTTTTAGGAGAAAAATTGGCCAAAAACTATTCGCTTAGTGCAGCTAAGAATTTCAAGTTTGAAATAAAAATTGAACCATATTCAAATATCATATGTATCATAAGTGAGCAGCGACTAATGACAAATGACTAAACAAATTCGTTTAAGGAGACACACCTGTGTTTATGCCTATAAATGCAAAAACATGAAAATTAAGGATTAATATTAAAATTTTTTGTTTCTGATGTTAAAATATGGTTTTACAGGTCCTTTAACAACAAAATATATGTCTGTAGTTCCTTTTATTATTAAAATTCATCCAGGATTCTTATCTGTGGTGGAAAGGGCTAACAGGATAACCCCATTTTTTTCGAAATCGAGTTTATGACATAAATTACCTATATGTTATGTCTAGTTTAAGGTACAAGTGTCACAAAAGCGGAAAATAACACCTATCGTTAAATATAAGACTGTGTCTAACCAGATAAGTCCACCTCCGCGACCTCCTGCAATACTGAGTCTACTTTGATTTACTCTACTGGAATGGGCGATTGTATATCATCTACTTTGAAAGAAATTTGATTCTTACTGTTGTCTTAATCGAACGAACCTAAATTAAAATTTCAACTACCGCGTGTGATTTGCGCAGACGCAACAGCAGTATACATAGGCATAAATGTAGATGAACTCATAATACAGCGCTCTCAAGTCCTGATGATATAAACAACATTAGCCAACGGTATATCATATAATTATTCAAGGTTCAAAGTAATAAAATATATTTTCAAAAAATGTATAAATAATTTCAGTCATACCTTTGTACTTTTTTTATTTTATGTATGTGGCATTTCTCGTCAACTCTCTTAGTGCCACGCGGCGCGGCAGAATTAAGTCAAATCACTAAATTTGTAACTCGTTGTAAAAGTACCTAAATGCGCCTAGAAGAAAAAAGTAACCAAACCTTTCGATGGAAAATCGCTTCAGCTTTCCGAAGGTCGGGTCAGATTTCCCGAAATTTTACGTTTTATATGGGAAAATCGATGAGAAAACTTTAAAGCTGATTATCTCAAAAACTTCATTTTTAAGATTTTTCTAAATAGTTTAGATGGAAAGATCAGGTAATTTCCATCCTTATGGACATTTTTCAGGGAGGTATTTTTTGATTTTAGCGAGATATCGCGAGAGAAATAAGAAAAAACGTAGTTTTTTCGCGGTTTGTAATCCTTCATTTTCATGTTTTTTCATTTATAGGCATAAACACAGGTGTGTCCCCAAGCAATTTAGACAAAGATAAGCTCTCTTGTGTAATTCAATCAAATCAAGCCAGTAAAAATATTTTCATTCTTACACAGATTTATGATTCATTATATATTACCCAAGTTCAAGGGGGAACGATACTTTAATTTAATAGTTATGTGTAAAAAAAATGTATGAAAATTTAGTAATCTTTTGATAATACCTGGCTAAACGTTGTCATAGTAAGGTATACCATTTTACCAGCGGTCAATCTAGTTGGATAAGAGCTAGAAATTATCATGATATTCATCAAATTCATAGCTCTTTTGCTACTAAAATCATACCATTTGATACTGTAGGCAATCTCGCCTATTTCTTGGCACTAAAAATAAATACTTCAATAAAATAATCAGAAGTTGAGAGTAATTTTACTTACTTTTTGAGTTAGATATTCTCCTATGTGACAAATGATAAAAATATTAAAAACAAATGAAATAAGAAGTAAGGCCCATGTCACCCAAATTAATGGTTTACCACCTAAAGTCTGGAAAACCGAAAATTTTAAATATATTCAAAACAGCTTTTAATTACCTACCATAACAAGAAGGAAACCAGTGAAACAGATTTGAAAAGTGCACCCGATAAAATCGACTAAATTCATGAAATTGAACGTTTTTTCGATTCTTGCCGCCAATCTGTTAACAAAAACAGGAAATTTGAGTAAACAATTTTTCCAAAGTAATAAAATGTATACCTCAAAGCTCGTGCATGGCAAGTCACTATTATCGACAATTTTTTTCGTTGAGTACAATCCAGGTGAATCGTTTTGTCAGTGTTGGTATTGTCGATGTACTGATTCAACAGCATGATCACGATGTCGAGCTGGCCACAAACATGAAGGACATAAGCTGCCATAATACTGCAAATACCAACCATGATGGTATAACGTAGAAATGCGAAAAAATATTGAGCCAAAAAAAGTAATTCGTATTTTGGAGAACTCGACGTCATTACCGAACTATGTACCGTGTAGATAAGAACTTTTGCTAATTTCAACAACAAAAACTCGTTTATTCGTTACAGTGATTATAATGCGCTAGATAGAAAATTTACCTGGAATCGGTAAAACGTGTGTTATATTATCATTGCTTTGTCGAAGAGTTTCAGTTTGATAATTGCGATTTATTGCTCTCATAGTGGCGATCGGTATGAAGGTATTGAAAAATAAACCAGCGGTATACATGAAAGAGGCGAACATAAGACCTATAAATCGTCCAGTTTTAGCATTCTCTTCCATTAGTTTTAGTTCTTTCTAAAAAATTTTTATTAAAATTACTGTACTATTTTAAAGTTCGTACGAATCAAATTACCTCAGCCTTGGCTGTTTTATATCTTTTCCAATCGTCTTCGAGAATGTGCAAAAAATCACCAAGCGCGTTCAAGTTGAAAATCATCGAGCAATATTTTAAGAGAGCCATTAGCCAAAAGCTCATCGATCCGCAGGCCCGAATCCTCTTTACGAGATCCGTCTCTTCCAAAAATACGTGGGCTCCGCAGCTGCTGAACATGAAAACAAATAAGCCAAAAAAGCTGGTTACTTGAAAAATACGGAAAATTTTTATGACATAATTCGTCTTTTCATCCACCGGCCAAATTCCGATTATTTTTAGGAAGTAACGACTCGGGGCTATAGCATAATTCGATTCTACGCATTCCATGTCTAAACGCTGTCAGGAAAAAAGTAAGTGAGTGCACTGTCGATTTTTTTGATACAGTCAAGCTTTAATTAGAGTATGTAGCTTTTGTGAACTACATAAGTTGCTAAATAATGCACACGATTATATACTGCGTAGGGTTAAAAAGATGTAGTAATTTACTTATGTTGTATGTATGCTCTTGAATGATAATCAATCGAACAATTAGTACAGAGAATCAATTCAAATTAAAAAGTTCCGTATTTTTGCAAGAAAACTAATTACAGTCAAATATATCGTAAGACAAAATAATAGCACAATTATTAAATCAAATTTTCTACCATGTTGTTCAAGAATATTTTTTCGGTACACACCACTGAAATAATTATTTGATTCAAAAAATTTGATGAAACTAAAATATTACATTAATCATTTGCCAATAATATTAAAATAAAATAATACTAGTCATTTGAGTGTATAGTGTATAGTGTAGTATTTAAAATTGATGTTAAGAAACTTTGAATTGGAGTGCTCATATCAAAGTTTCGCAAAAAGAGTGGATGATAAAAGAGAAATAAAATATTACAGTTTCGCTATTGGTTTATATTTATGTGAAATTAAATGGAAATTCTATTTTTATAAAACTTTATTTTGTATATTTAAGATACAGCCATTTTTGAATACATGTGAGAAAGTGATAATTCTTTTTTTTTTCCAAAAAGTTCTTGAAAAGTAAGGCTATTAGTTTTCATCATATCATTTAGCTTAGCTAAAATTAGTAAATAAAATGTGTAATAATGTCGCACCTTACACACATATTTATTCCACCACTCGCTAGCTAGGTAAAGATCACATCAAGCTATAGTCTGAAATCGTCTGTTAAGATCAAAGCCAATTGATTAATCTTTAAAGACGGCACTTTCACATCCATCTGATATTTTTCCTACGTAGCATAAAGTCAATCTTATTTCATTCAATTTTTAACTTGAAAATAAAATCCTTTTTCATTATCAATTAATAGTTGAACAACACCCTAAGTCGTATGATAGTTACTTAAAAATGATTCTATCGATTTAAACAAGTACTGCTGCTTACTTTAATAGTAAGTCACCACCAACACCTTTTGTTATCAGAAAGACATATTCTTTGTAAGAAATCCATTCTATTAAGCTGGAGATATTACTCGGAAAAAATTCTGAGTACCAAAATTGATCTATAAAACGTCAAAAATATTTTTAACAAAGATACATTCATTTGCAAATCAATGTAAATTATTGAAACATTTTTTTTTTTTTTTAATTCTTTACTAGCAAGCCATACCATTTGATCGTGAATTTTACGATAAAAATTGACATTGAAACCAATAAACTTTCGACGATGAATAAATGGAAAAAAGGAATTAATGAAACTAAAAAATAAGGCAAGTAATTTATAAAATTTACATGATTTTTTTTATTTTTGTAATTTCTTTACGAAGATGTCACTAATTTCGAAACATCTTCCAAAACATATATACATGCGCAAGTACATATGTACATACATAAACAATTAAATATGTGTATACATACGTACATGCATAATTGAACACTTTTATAATCAAAACTTTAAAATACAATTACCATACACGGGTACTTTTAATTAATCGATGTATTGTCCCGTGGACAAAATAAAATGATGTACAGAATAATTGTATAAATTGTTAAAATTAACGTTGTTCAATATCTAAAATAATAATATACAATGATAAGAAATAAATATAAATTAAAATTAATAATAATGTTATTTACGATTTTTTTTATATTATTACGAATATAAGTTTGTTTTTTCTAGAAAATTCGTCAATGACTTGATATACGATTCACTTAAATGACTATCTATACATAAAATCGTAATTGGAACATCGTTTCCAGTTCTAATAATTTATTTAAAAATTATTTTTTTCTTCCCATACGTATTTACATAAACAGGCATACAAATTTGACACACAGACAAGTAAATCTTGCGTTGTCTGTACAATTTTACTTTTTTTCTGTTCTCGTCAAACATTCGTTTGGTTTTTATAAAAAAATTTTCATCTCGTTACTTATAAACACACATATAAAAAAATTTAGTAGTATTTTCGTGATTCTTTTTGGACTGGCAGAAACTTAAGAAATCTGCCGCTCGCTGGACTAGAGATTTCACCAATGCATTCATGGCATATTTTTCAATTTATCAATATGTATTCGTCTTTAATCTGCATGAGACCGTGGTAGAGCTCCAGTAATTTATAACTATTTTACTTTAATCGTTAATTTTTTATAACATCAATTATATAATATATATTTGGTTTTTTTTCTATAAAGTTTTGTGTAGAATTAGTTATGTTTGTCTATTTCATTTTTTTTATGGGAAAAAGTGCGCGCAACCGCGAGTTTATACGATGATGATTCGTTGCATTATGATCAACATCTATATTGTGCGTTTGGAAATCTTTTATCATTCTTTTTTTCTTCGAAGGCACGGCCTTTTCCGCAGAAGAGAGCCTTATTTGGGCTATATTTAAGTTGAAAAAAAAATAAACCGGCTCGATAGGAATGAAAGCGCGAAACGCTTCTTAAAAATGTTTGGCTTTATGATTTGCTAATTTTTTTTCACTTGTTACAGACACACGCAGACGCACACATTCATACTTTTTTTACGTACAATAATAAAAAATATCGACATCGTCGTCGGTCGAGAGAACACATTATACAAAACTATAATCAAACACGACCACGAGCGAAACCCCCAAAGAATTATCATGCTGAATCTCTTTGGCTATAATATGTAAATTATAAAACTTTTTTCGTCCCGTTTGCATTGCATGTGCGAGTCCGTGATAAGTCTAACAATACAATATGCACATACTCGCACACGTTGGCATGCAACAACTGTTTTAATAGCGAAATATTAGTTGATCACTCTATCAATTCAAAAGTACAAGCATGATACTCTGTGTAGATATATTAGCAAGGTCTGCAAATGCTCAGAGCTTTAATTTAGCTGAAAATCTAAGAAATTCGATTATAAGCCAGATATATAATCATGTCTCGCAGTAAATCTCATTTACTTTTATTGTGCGTAAACGAGTTACTCGATCGACTGAAGTAGCCGCTTCGCCACGTTACCCATGAGTGGCGAAAAACGTAGAGGCTTTGTACCGAACAGGTGTTAACCTGACGAACAGAGACATTCAGCGCAACTTTGGCACGCGGGTGAGATGAGCGCACACCCTGTTTTCAAGTTTATAGCCGGTATCAACGGCTTCTTTGCAAGACGATTCAGGATTATTACTTCAGGATCTGTAGATTCTGATAACGTCGCGGATCTGGGCTCGGCAGAGTGGACAGTGGCCGCCACCCTTTCCGCGCCATTGCTGCAAAGCACACGTGTAGCACATACACATGTGGCCGCACATGTAGAGAACGCAGTCGATACTGCGCTCGTAGCAGATGGAGCATTCGCTGAGCTGACCGAGAGTCGGCTGTAGACCTTCTCGCCACTGCTGCAAGTGCTGTTGCGAGGAGGCCACAGGGGTCTGAGCGCCGACCGGCTCGACGTAGGTGGCCGCCGAGTCGGTCGCCGCGACCGTCGTGGCTGCAGCGGTGCTGTTTCTGTGAGCAGACGCGTAGATGGGTTGCGAGGTCGTCGCAACCGGCGCTGGCGGGTACGCTGGACTCTGAGGCGGCAGGCTAACGACAAGCACGGTTCCACCACCAACGGCTGGCTTGAACTGCACCATCTCGGAGAAGCGAGACAACTCGGTCGAGGCGTTGTTGTGATTGGACGAGACTTGCTGCGACGTTACGGGAACTGCAGGGGCGGCTACCTGCGAAGGGGCGATTTGACGCTGCTGCCTAGTGGGCGAGCTCGGGGCACGGCTGGAGAACATGCGCACGCGCTGAGTGCTGCCGTAGACGTCGACGAAGGCCCAGAGCTGCAGGCTCTGATCGACGTGCATGACGACGTTGGCGGGTCCGCCGTTCTTGCTCATGAGCACCTCGCCGAAGTGCGTGACCGTGAAGGCGATCTCGTCGCCGGGTTGGGGCGAGGAGGCGACGTCTTTGGAGACGACCCAGTACTCGGGTCGGTCGAGCAGCAGATCGCTGTCGTCTGGAAGATCCATGGCAGTGAGATTGGCAGGATCGCAAGAGGTCAGGCCGAGAGCGAGGGCCCCGACGTACATGGGCTCGGTGGCAAGGATCTGAACGACGAGACGCTCGCCGAGGACGAGTGGACGGTGCGTGAACGCGTATCCGTGGCAGAATTCCGTATCGCTGCGAGTTGCCACGCATTGCTGCTTGCTGAAGCAAATGTTGCGACCTCGTGTTCTGAAAGACAAAAATGGTATCTCGTGAGTCCGGGCCGTTTCGGGGAGTCGATACTTGATGAATTTCGCATAGCAGTGAGAAAATACTTACGAATGGAATGGCAGAGGAGCGAAGAACATGCCGGACTGTTGGAACCTGAGCGCCGGTGGCTCGGCAACGACGTCGCTGGCCACGACGGGCTCTATCTGTTGCACTATCGGAGCCGGCTGCTGCGGCTGCTGATGTTGCGGCGGCGACGGCTGATGATGGTGGATGCTGACGCTCTGCATAGCGGGCACGATGATGCGATCCAGATCGCGGCTCGCATTGCTGGCGTCGTCGATGGCGGAATGCCGACTGTGCTGGGCATTGTCCTCGTTGCTGTGCTCCGCGCCGCGGCGGACGTTATTGAAATGCTGACGATTCGGGTCGACGAATTCGATGGCTGTGCTGTTGCCGTAGACGTCGATGATGGCCCAGAGGGGGCTGCGCGTCTCGACGCCGCTGAAGAACACGCCCTTCTCCTCGCCGTTGACGCCGAAGTGAACGTCGCCGGCCGACGTGACGTAGTAGAAAAGTACCGTGTCGTTCTCGGCGAAGCGCTCGGCCAGGGCCTTGGCCCAGTAGCCAGGCTTGTTCGTGAGGTCCGGACAAGCATAACGCGGTAGACCGTTGCGCAGATTTATCGGGTCGTTACTGGTGAAACCGAACCGAATGACGCCGCTCCAGTTGTCCGAGATCTCGAGGAATTTCACGCATACCTGCAAAAAATAAGCGTAACGTGAACATGAGCTCGGGACGAGATAAGATTTTCGAGAGAGCCATGGCTCGTGTCATAATTTTGAATGTTCGTGAGTAGTTTATTTCGAGGAGAGCGCGCCGCTATATGTGTGTGTATGTGTGTCGTGTTTCGAGTGTTTGCTGTACGAGCTCTCCGAGCGAAAGCCGTGTCGCTTTGTCGATGATGTATAGAATATAATATGCCAGATGCGTGTAGACGGATGATGATCTTTTGAATAGAGTCGCTGCTTGCCGAGTTACGACACGCGGCCTCTGCCTCGTGTTAATATGACTTTTGTGTAGGAGAGAGATAAAGAAAAAAAGAGAAAAAATAATGACCCAACTCCTGCGCAAAATAGTCATCGCTATTTCCAGAACGTTTTGGATCTCGTTTAAGGAGCGGACATTCTTCTTTTTTTTTTCCTATCGGATATGCACGATGTGACTCGTAGACGACGATCGGCCAAACGACCCGACTCGAATTATAAATAAAAATGCACCCACACAGCTCATTTCATACCGTTACGTGCTTTCGTAATAATTCGTGCCGAGTCGCGCTTAATGTTCTTCTCTCTCTCTCTCAAGTTCCGCGCGTGTGTACGCATACAGGCCGATGCTTGTGTGCAGATGAAAAACAGAGCCGTAAAAAACGTAAACGGTTATTACCTTTTCGCCAACGCGCACTGGTCTAGCGCTGAATGTGACACCTTTGCAGAAACTCTCGTGCCTCCTGGCAATTGTGTTGCCATTGCAGAGCCTGATGTTGTCGCCGTGCACTTGATGGAACGTCAATGGTGGCAAATTATTCGTTCCGGCGTTCGACGATCTCGGAGCTGCAACACAAAAAAAGAGAAAAAAAACGTTAGTTTTCTTGGCTCAAAAGCGACATCGAGCTCGAGTAAATTTTGCAATCGATATGTATATACATGATGTTTTCAGGGCGCACAAAGGAAAGATGCTTCCGCTGCAGGCGTGTAATTATCCGCGAACGAACGAACGAGGCCCTTTTTTGCGAGTAGCTTCCGAGAAAGAAGCAAAACCGATTTTGATACAATAAGGCTTCGAATCGCATCGAACGATCTCACATAATCCGGAAGTTCGAGGGTATTCAACAGGAAGCGTATAGGTGCTCTCGCTACTCGGCTCACGGGATGGAATCGGGGATACATATGCCTGTAAGGGGTGCAAATGCGCACGGACGCAAACGTACACAGATTTATGGTGCACGTCTCTGTGCGTGGGTTCTGCAGCGCCCCGCAGGACTTTACGATCGGCAGCGCAATTAATCGCTCGGAAAAACCGGTTTTATTGCGCGAGAACCTACATTACACGCATTTAATCGTTAGCCGCTGATTGAGACGATATAAAAAAGTAACAAGAACCAATCGGTCACGTCTCGGTGTATCTTAGTTTTTCTCCAGACTCCTTTTTTTGCAAGCGTTTGGCTTCTAAACTTTTATCTGTCTATTAATTGTCTGCATTATAATAAATATAAAGTTTATATAATCCTCCGAGTCAGTCGGTAGGAAAAGTTATTTCTTCCTACAGCGTATCGAGTATCTGTAAAGAGTAGCGGCGTCGGCGGCGGCGGTGACTGTGTACGCTATACTGCGTATCGTTCCGCAACGCTGAATCTAGAGGCCGTGGGAACGTTATATTCGCGCAGGAAAATTTATTTGTATCTATACGTCCAGACCTACATAGACATCTTGTGGGTATATACATATCGTAAAAATTTTGTGGTTGTGTGCAGCGTTATTACGAACGATGTGTGAATTGACGGGAAAGAGCAAAGCCCGGAGATAAAAAAAAGAAGAGGAGATACACGCGTATACTCGCGATACGTACTAATGAGTGTTTGTCACGAAATACATACACTTTCTTTCTTTGTGCACACGCGGAGCCATTGAGAAATAACATCGAGACGAGAGTGTACAATAAACGGAGCAAGTGAAAATCACGGGGCTTGGCGACGACGAGGACTCGCCGGATACCTGCCGTGCTCGGGTAATTTTTGCCTTTTCCCTCTCTTTGTTTTTGCGCCGCGCAGGCGCTATCTACGCGACTATCCCATTGTCCATATGACTCACCGATAATTCCACTTCCGAAAGTCTCTCTTCTCTTTAAATACGGTACCATAAAAAAAAGAAGCGTGCGGATAAACACACGAGGTTCGAATGCGCTAAATCCCATTTCGGGATATTCCGCGTGCGTAGTTTTTTTTTCTAGTACGCGTGATGCAACAAAGAGAGATGGTAGCTCGAGTACGTGCCCGAGAGTGATGCTGCCGATCGCTCGTTCGCGTAACAGGAGAGAAGATTTAAATAGACTCAATTGGAATCGACGCCCCTGGCCTGTAGCGATTTTCCGATACGAAGCTCTTTTTTTTTCGTTCGATCCCCGTGCGCGCACAATATATATTATAGAAGACTCACGCACGTACGGTGCGTGCGTGCATCGAGTCGTGCGCATCATATATACAAAGCCCGTTCCCACGGGGTATATAATATACACGCTCTTTCTCTCTGACGAGGATTCTCCTCTTCCTCTCTCTTTCTCTCTCTTTCTCCTGCAGCTTTCTTTGCGCGCGGAGCGAGGCTGCAGCCAGGCTTTTTACTCCTGAAGGATTTGCTGCTCGGGTGTTAGAGAGAAAGAGAGCCGCGCGTGTACATGGTCAAACGGTTCTTGCGGTGAACAATCGCGATACATAGGCTGCCGCGCACCGTACATAGCATGTATATGTATTTATGTGCGCGCTATCAGTCGCGAGAGCCAAGCGAGAGAGAGAGAAAGAGAGAAAGAGCACTAGAGAGGTCGAAATAACGGAGCCTATAATATATAAAGCATAGAGGGAGATAGTAGTTTTGCATTGCATTGGCCGCATAAGTGCAGCCTCGCAGTGCGCGTGTTTACGGCGTACGTGCAGCAACCCCGCAGCACGTATGTATCTGTGTCCGACTCCGTAATGATAATCAACGTCGCCGAGTCGAGTCATGAACGAGTATATATAGAGCGGCAAGAAGCATAGGTCTCTTTGTCTCGCGCGCGGGTGATATTATGACGCAATCAGTCGTACATTCTCCTCGACCAACGCGCATTATCTCTCTCTCTCTCTCTCTCTTTCTCTTGGTTCTCTTCTACGAGCAGCTATATAGCTAAAAGTGCAGCTTCGCAAGCCGCGAGAGAGATCCTATATGGGCTAAAAGAAAAGAAGAGCTCCAGAGCCGCAGCAATTGCACTCGAGGAATGCAATAGGAAAAACTATTACGTTGCCTCGTATAATGCACACTACTCTCTGTTGTTGCTGATTGTACCGAGCGCCGATGGATGGACTTTTTTTATATATGTATATAGTTATATACATCTGCGGTCGTACCCGCAGATCAGGGGGGAGAACGAGAAGGCCAAGGGGTGGAGAACCGGCGCTGGGAATGAGAAAGAACGTGAAAAAAAAGTAGGGAGATCGCGTGTGAATTTTTCAGTGCAAGCATCTGCATCGCTTTGCACGTTTATATATAGGTGCGCGTACCAATATACGCACTCGCACACACACACCCATACTCGCATCCCTTCACATCCTGCAATGACTTTTACAAATGCGACTGGCATACATCACTCATTCATATATACGAAGGCGCACGCGCGCTCATGTGTGTGTTTACGTGCGTCAAAACTTTGACATCTGCAACGCGTTAAACGCTGAGCTATTGTTTTTCACGCGTCGATCGATCTGCCGGTGCAGCCCCTTGCACCGATTCGGCAGATGCTCACCCGGTAACGATCGATCGCGCGTCGAGAAGCGATCGATAGTGCAACGCGTTTCGTTGGCGCGACTGATAAAAAAAACTACGTGCGAGAAATGCGTTTAATATTTTATGACATCATGACTCACCGGCCAATCGAATACGAGCGACCCTAGCAGCTCTCCTCACTGTCAAAGGTCTCCGATGGTTCGTTCTCGGATTATAGAACAGCGGGATGCTCATGTTGACGACGGCGAGCTGGGCACAAGGTGAAAAATCTTCGCCGAGAAGTCGGAGCAGAGTGTCGAGGTCCTCGCGCGCGCGCACGAACCGAGCAACTCTTTTTTTGTCGATTGTAAACACTGGCCTCTCTTCTGCAGACGGGCAGAAAGAAAGAAAGAAAGGATGCGAAAGTATTAAAGCGACGCGAACGGAGTGGAGAACGCGGGCGGAGTGTACGACGCCGTACGAACGACTGCTGCTGCTCTTGACGCTTGAGCTTGCCAGGCCTGCTGCTGCTTGTTGCTGCCTGCTTGCTTACAGGCACACGCACACAAGCTTACTTTCGCTCGTGTCTATGTATAGCAACCTATGTGTGTACAAGAGAGAAGGTCCCACCAGCTGCTGTTGCCGTTTCTGCAGTATGGCCCCGCCGCCGCCGCCGCAGCCGCTCACTTTGCTCCCTATACGTGTCCCTATGCCTCTGTGTTGGTGTGCCTGCGTACGAGTATAAAGCAAGGGGGAGCGCTGTAACATACTCACGTACACGCCGAGCGTATATAAACTTACTCACACAGCCGTACGAGCACACGTACAGATATTCGCGGCCTATCAACACAAAGGCGCGGCTGCTTCTTCTCTCCTTCTTCTCCACTCGGCTTTTTTACTTTTCTTTTTTTTTTATCTTCACATTGGGTTATAAGTTCGAGAACGAATCAAGTGTTGCGTGTATTCGCAACTATGTGTATACGAGAGATACGAAAGTGAGAGATGATGGCTCAAAGGCAACACAAAAAGGATTCAAGAAAGGTGATGGAGGAGGAGGAGGAGGAGAATAGAGAGGAGGTGGAGAAGCTTGTTAGGATTGACCTTTATCTATTCCATGTGTGCGAGTGTATCCTTACGGCCGTTTTGCTTCGAGGCCTTTCTCTCTGTTGATCCGCGGTGTAGGTGCAACGAACCCTAATGCCCCTTCTCTCTGTCTTTCTCTGTCGGGATCGCGCGTCTAAGAGCGCACTGCAAGTTCTAAGCGCGATAGAGCGCACGGAGCGCAAAGAACTGTATACTGCTACGTAAACGCGCAATTTGCCAATGTTTGCATACTGGATGCATGCGGTGCGCCAAGCCAAGGATCTGGGTCGAAATTATAATTTGTTGGTAAAACATACGCTGCTCCGAGTTTTCATTTTTAATTAAAGCGATCCCCGACGTACATAATATGGATGCTCGCGCGCGAGAGAGAATGAACGAATAAGGGAGAATGCCTAGTACGTATATATAGGAGGATCGAGAGCGTCAGTTGCTAAGTATATTTACAAGGGACGGAAAAAGAATCGAGCAAAAGGCAGATGGATGTGCGTCGGTACGGGTGCGCGCAAGCAAGAGAAAAAGAGCGAGAGAGAGAGAGAGAATTTTTAAGCCAACGGTCCCGCGATACGTAAGCGCGACAACAGCAGCATAGCAGCCACCTGGTCCCCTTGAAAATGAGGGTTAGAGAGGGGCGATGAAGCACTATATATGTGGCTGCACTGGCCTGTACAACAATATAGTTGACGCTTTCTCTCGCTCTCTCGTTCGTTCCAGTCTGCATGTGTATGCGTATGCCGCCCTTATACGTCCCCGAAAATTCCAACAGGGTAGCTTCCGAGCGAACAAAGAGCGGAGCCAACGCACCGGTAGGGGAAGCGAGCGAGCGAACGAGCGATCGTACGTACACATATTACGATCCGGTGTGTTTACCGGTGCATGTGTACGTGTACAAAGCGAGAGAACGAGGTGATTAGAACATTTTTTATGCTCCTCGAGAGTTTGCGAAAAAATTATTTATTTGCAAAATCTGCGCTGCGCGTTGCAGTGCTTTTGCGCTCGCTCGCAGTCGATACGTATCGCACGAAGTGCGGAGCCGCGCGCAGCGCCGTTAAATATTTGACAAAGCGAACTGTCACTAGCGAAATGCAAAGCCAAGTGAGAGAGAGAGAGAGAGAGCGAGCGAGCGAGAGAGGAGACTCGTTTGAACGCCCCCATGGAATTCGCACCCCCGCGCGCTCGCCATCCCAGCGCCAACGCGCACTCGTACAGTGACTGCATGGGGGTGCGAGTGAGATAGCTAGACGCTCATATATAGGAGGCTGTATCGATCGACTCGAATTTACGTGTAGACCTATAGATGTATATGTGCATTCGTACGGAGAGCGAGCGAACGAGGCAGGACCAAAGGCAGGCAGGCGGTAGCAACGAGTGCCCAGAGACAGGAGCAGCAGCACCACCTCCACCAGCCACCAGCATCGACGCCGCACACTGCCAGTGGTAGAGTGCTGTTGTCAGGCAGTACGCATACATATATACGTGTATATATATCATACATACGTATCCTCGCGCAGCCGAATGAGAGAGATGCCTGCCTCTGCCTATGCGCTGCATGCTAATTTTCATTTGCCCGGGTCAAATGCACACAGAAAGAGAACAAATTGCCGTACGTTCTTTTTCTGTCCTTTTTCGTGTTGCTTTTTTTTATTCCTTTTTTTTTTTTTAAATAAAAACTTGGCAAAAAATTCGAGGCGAAATGTTTTTTTAAAGATAAAACTGAAATATAGAGATATTATGCAGTTGCGATGCCCATGGAATAAGATGAAAGTGAGTAAGGTACTCAAGAATCGTTTTGCATGTAAACGAAGCGGTAGCAGTAGATAAAGCGCTAAGAGAGTCGTAAAGAGAAATATATTATACTTGTTTCTTATGGACTTTATGAGCGCACTTATGCTCATTTTCTTCCGCTAGGCTGTGTGCTGTATGTTTTTATTTCAACTCTACTCGAAACTGTGGATTACCAGAGCAACGACAAGACTCGGGAGCACCTTACGACGTCGTACGCGCTCGTGCACGCTCTCGCTTCTGTCAAACTTTAATCTAGATTTTTGACGTTCAACATTCCCACGATGCGTGCGGAGGAGCAGCAGCGTTATTATTTTTGTGAAATCGCTCGACTTCCTCGGGTAGTTAAAGAAACAAGCAGTGCCGAAAAATTACTATCTAGATCAATGTCACGAGATAGCGAGCTCACATGCGTAACGCCGTTCACTCCTTGAGATATCGTGTCTTTGAACTTGGGGTCAACGCTTCGGAGCGTGGCGTTACACTGCTCCAAAATGAAAGGCCCTTTAATTGGCCAGAAATGTTTTGATTCTCGAAAGTTGCATATTTGCCGTGTATTATTCGGGGCACATCCACACAAGTGCACAGATACATAAGGACATGCGTGTCTCGAAGAAAAAAGACAGGAAGCAGGCTATCGCTTTTCGACTTGCTCTTCCTGCCGGACGTTGCAAGTCTGTTTCCCTTTTTTGAATATGTATATACGTGCACTTTGCATGCGTTGCCTCAAGTGGCAAGACCTGCGCTGTACGTCGTGCGGGTGTGTGTTTTTTATAACTCAGTGGCGAATCATCGGGGTATTATCATCGGAGCGAAATAGAAGGAGCAGCAGTAGTGGATAGCGACATTTGTTCCATTATGGAGCAAACTCGAGCGCGACCCCAGAGAGCGATAGAGCCTAAGCACTTAGTAAAAAGTCAGTCGTCGGTCCATTAAAAAAGGGGCCAAGATGTGCTCTCTCGCGCACCATACGAGATAGCTCCGTATGTATCGCGGAGGCGGTGTGCGTATGTCCCTTGGAGACGCGCCTATAATAGACGAGAGACGTTTTAATTTTTTCGTTTTTTTTTCTCCTTTCAACAGCTGACATGTAAATCTCGCGAGGCATACAGTCTATTTTATAGGCTCACGAATAACCAGTCTACAATGCCAAAACCTAGCAGGGATCGGTGGCGACACACGAGGAAATGTCACTTCTCGCTGCTTAAATAACGAAACGCACCGATTGCCCTTCACCTGTGTGCGCGAACGCGTAAACTTTGGTTCCGTTTCCTGTCCTTCGGCCGGGCAGTCATCGTGGGCTTCTCTGTCTTTCTCTCGGCTACGTGTAGCTTCTCTACTCCGCGCAGTCTTTGTTGCGCTTCTACCTTCTCGCGAATATAAGTACGTGAGAAGCAGCAGCAGCAGCAGCAGCAGCAGAGGAGGCATAAGAAGAAGTAAGAAATGAAAAAGAAAAAGAGAAGTAGCAGCCGAAGGATTACAGCGAGGCTGCATGAGATGCAGGCCAGAGGGAAAAAGGAGCCGAGGAGAATCTGCCCAGCTGATGATCCTGAGAAGAAGAAACCGGTTTCTCAGTCGTTGCACGGATATATATTTCCATCGTCGCGTGCTGTTGTTGTTGTTGCTGCTGCTGCCGTATAAGCTCTCGGTGCACGAGAGAAGCGATATTTACAATGTTTACCTGCGGCCAAATCCTTACGTCACGAATTTGCTGCAGGTATATACGATAAGACGTATTATAAGCCGCAAATGCAGTACGAGATAGCCGCGCAGTGGATGATGCTCGTTATCTATTGGCTGCTGTTGCTGCTTTTATACGATGTATATATTGCTTGGCGCAGCATGGGTCGATAGAAAATATTAGTTGAATTATAGGCTGTAGCAGTCGACCGGTGCGGCTCTCGACGCGTCGTTTTCTAAAGCCGCTCTCTCTCTCTCTCTGCTTCTCTCTCTTTCTCTATCTCGCCTTACAGTTGGATGTTTTTCCGAGCGCGGGTGGATGACGGGGGTGCCTAAGTTGCAGGGGCTACTAGCCTAGACTCTCTAGCTACATCTCTCGCACATGTATGGAGTGTGGTGTATCGCGTCTATAGCTACTGCTACGTATACGCCTGCACACTCGAGTGTCTCAATACACACGGGTGAACATCGCGGGGCTCGAGATTTATCTCTCCTGGTGCACTTTTAAAAAGGGCCAAAGCGATAAGGCGCAGATAGGCTAGAGATACAACACGAACAACGGTACACTGACACCCTTTAAGCTCCGATCGATCGGAATAAACAAAGGAAAAACTTGTGCGCTCCAAAGCGTGCATATACGTAAATAGGACATCGAGACGTAGTTCGTTGTTGTCGTTGCAGCAGCCATAGCGCACACAGGTATAGAGCATGCATTAATGCATCATGCAACGCTGCTGCCAGCGCGCACGAGGCAAACAATTGCGAAAGACAAAAGTGCGCGCGGCGAATTGGCCAAGGAAAATCCTATATGTGCACCTCTCGCACCCGCTACATAGCGCGCTATCTGCATGCTCGTACTCTATACTGCACTGTACAATGTTGTGTATGTGCACGCGTTCGCGGATTAGAAAGTATTACGCGGCCGAGTCGTCGTTGTTTATGCCGTGTTATTCTGTTTAAAGCCACGGCTCGCTCGGCGATGCATGAGAATTTGCACATTTTTAACAGCTATGACTCGGCTATTGAGTGCTCTGCGCTGGTACATACACAAATACGTATATACCAACACAGGTATACAGGCCACACGGCACAAAGCTTCAATGTCGTTGAAGATATCTCGCAGAAAAGAATAAGTAAGAAGCCAAGGGGGAATTATAACGAACCTACCAAGAGTGTTTTTTTCATCGCTTCCGTTGCAAGGGCGAACTGTGCCGGAAACGAAACTATATATCCCCGTCAGTCTGTGCCTATATATCTATATATCGTTAGGCACACTCAAAGACGCATTATAATACGCAACGCAAACTTATAACGTACATTAAACTCGACTCGAAAAGCTCTTAAATTTTCTAAAGACGCCGGATCGAAACTTTCCTCGGCGAAAGTTCAACTCGGCCTTATTATTGCCGTTCGCGAAAAAGAAAGTAGCCGCCTGTATACGTACGTACGCTGTTTATGTACTTGTGTGTGTGCTAATATAAATTTTTTGTTTGCGAAATAACAGCTCCAACTACGCACGTATTTTTGCACTGATTCACTAATTCACGCACACGAGTAATATACAGCGGAGCGTATACATTTTTTCGTACACATACACGGGCGGCTAATGCAAAAGAGGTGGGAAATAAAACAACGTCAAGCCTACCTCCTAATCCCATCTTTTTCTTCAACTTCTTCAGCACCTTCATCTTGCTTTTGATCGGAGCAAAGATGTGCGTGTCGTTGTTGTTGTTGTTGTGTTGAACAACGACCTCGTGCTGTTGCTGCTGATGATGGTGATTGTGATGATGGGACGACGATTTGTGCACGTGATGATGATGATGATGCGAGTTGTGCGGATGATGATGCACCGAGGGGACGTGGGCAGATCCCGCCGGGTGATGTTGATGATGATAATGATGATGACCGGCGCTCTGCTGAACGACCACAGTCGTGGCGGTCGTCGTGGTGGCCGGCCCAGCGTGAGCACAACAATGACACGCGTGCTGCTGCTGCTGTTGTTGTTGCTGCTGCTGCTGTTGATGGGGATGCTGATGAGGGTGCTGGTGATGGTGGTGCAGTTTACCACTCGGTTGCTGACGAATCGCGCACTCTGATACACCCATACTTGCTATATTTACTTCTTCTTGTTAGACGTGTTCTGATCGCGAACGAAAACTCAACACTTTTGCTTTATTATTTTTTATTTGTCGACGGATCTCGGCAATTATTCACAGTTGATTCATTTTCAATTCACTGACACTTTATTTTACAAATCGAGGGACACGACTTACTACTCGACGAAACGGGGGATGACACTGGGAGCAGCTCGACAACAACTCCACGTTGACCGTTGTATGTTCGCGGAGCGGCTGCTTGTTGTCGGTTCGAGCGACTTGGTCTGACTGAGCTTGAAGCTCGCCCTACGATCCATCTGTATCCGAACGGCGCGCGAGCCAGCGACCAATCCGCTGTTACTCCGTCTCCCACCACCGCAGAAACTCCCTGCCTTGGCTTGCGCTGCTGCCGCCGCCGCCGCCGTCGCGCAGCTCTCCGACTTGCGCCGCTACCGAGCGAGCCGGCCGAAGAAGCTTTGGCTGCTGCCGCTTTTACGCCAGCTGACAGCGGGCGCCGATCAAAGGGCAGCTGCTACCGTCTGTACCAGGTGTGTGTGTGAGTGTGAGTGTATATGCACACACTCTCTCTTTCTCTCTCTCTCCTCGGTACACCTATACCTATATACCTGAATAGCAGCAGCCGGCTTCTCTCGTTTTGCTGCCTCCTCTCTCGCTCTCCCTCCGCATGACCCCTTGCTATATAATATTATATAGCAGCAGAACGCACGCATCTCTTTCTTTCTTTTTTTTTCGGCATATATGGCATGGGTGGAAATTCGTTCGATGCGGCGCGTGCCGATAATTCCTATATGGTGGGGATAGCTGGACGCGTGCACAAAACTCCGAAACGCCTCAGCAGCCCTCGCGCGGCGCACATTATTACACTGCCATAGACGTACAATAGCCACGCATGTCGCCCGTGTATAAGTGCGCGGGTGAAGAATAACGAGGATACTTTTTTGATTTTTCCCCATTATGCGCGCCTATTGTCCGACTCTCGCACACTCTCGAGATCGCAGCGGGGCGAGAGGCAGAGAGAAAATGCAATTCGATCGAGGCGTGCGCGTTGGGTATCGGCTCGGAAAAAAAAGTTGCCATCGACGCTTGAAAATCATTCTCGCTGTTGCGCATCGAGTATGCATTATTATATGGAGCTGCACATGTACGAGGAGCGAAATGTTATTTCGCTCGTGCGCTGTGTACGCTATATATATATCGTGTCTGCATATATATAAGAAAGGTATATACATCGCCGGTGCAGCTCGGCGTACAGTATTTTGCATGTATATGTATGCGCTATACGGGAGGCACGCGCGTATCAAATACGTATATCCGTACGATGCGACGCGATAAAACAAGAAAACGTGACAGTGATAGGTAATGCGAGATGTTGAATTGGCCGTGTATATGATAAACATGCATCCGCTCGTACACGTCGGATTACAGATACGGTACGATTCTCTACTGCTCCTGATCGATGGTGTACGGTAGCCGTGCCGCAAAAACTAAATGCATCCGAAATTTTTATCGTGATTATCCGTGCGCCCGAGAGCCTCGATCATACAGACTCAATACCCGATCTATTAGGCAACTCGTCACTGTTAAAAGATACAAAACAATCATTTCATTGATCGACGGCATCATCCATCTTTTTAAATGCTCTATTGGCATCGCTTGTTTTTCGAGGAGAAATCTGGTGGGAAGATTGGTATCTCGTCGAAGCGCACCTTCGACTCTGCATTAACTCGCCAATTTTGCCTATTTCCCATAGTCTTGGAAAGTATATTATGTCTAGGTACACGTAACAGCGGCAGTAGGTATAGCACATGAGCCAGAGAGCTATCGCACACAAGCTATAATACGGTACAGAGTCCGAGTGAGCGGCCTTTTTCCCAGCAACGCTCGAGTCTCTTTCATGGGACCCTACTTGCTCGGGACGTCCCATTCCCGCGCTAGATCAAGCCTAGCTCGCGCGCACATGACTCGTTTCTTCTCTTCTTTCAGTTTCTAGTCTTTGAAAATATTTATATCACTTTATATGTAGGAATTCATTTGCGTATCTATACGTAAATAGACGGACGTTGCGGACACTCGTGTTTTCTCAAATTATTTTCCCAAACACTACCGAGAGGTCAAAAATTGACTTTTAATTATCTGTACACCTGTCTCTCATGCTGGGAACGAACTGCATGAGAAAATAAGTCTCTTCCTGATTATTTTTTTTCTATGTATATTTAAATGTACATGTGAAAATTACTCTCGCTCGCAGTTACGATATACTTAGCGCTTCAAAAGTTTTTATAAGCGTCAACTTCAAATTAGCGATTGTTTAATTTTACTTGTGACAATAAAATTCAGAGTCAATTAAAAAATCTTTGCAAAAAGTACCGCTAAAGTTTGGATTCAATTTCGACGCTCCTATCCAAAATATAACATCAATTGAAAATTAACAATGATGACTTTTTTGACTCTATACAAGTGGAAATTGACCCACATTATGCATCTATCACATCTACATAATCTATAAAAGCGAGTGTAAACACGTGACAAAGACTGTATTAGCTTCTCCCTTCGCTCTAGTAAAAAAAACTTATTATCGTGCGTAACAATGATAGGGGGAGATACATCCCTATTATCCAGGTGTTGGCGTATACGCATATTTGATTCTTTGACCTTGTCCCCTTGTTAGTTTGCTAATATGGGCATGGAGATAAATGGGAAAAGGGTCGATACTAGGATCGCTTTAGATTATCAATACAACGAACGTCACTTGACTCTTTTTTGTGACCGTACCGAACTGAGCGATCGTGTTTATAATTAGGACCCATTATGGCGCATTATTACGAGCTCATTTACGTGCTGTAGAGATCGAGCTCCGGATAGGATGTATTTTAAACTTCAAGTGCTCCTCCTCCAAATTCACAGCTTTTTTTCTCGAAAATTCAGTATCAAACGTCAAATAAGAAGAAGAATAATAATAACTACTGGATCTTTAACTAAACGGCACGTGGTACTCCAGTGCATCTTCCTACCATTCCAATAGAAAAAACAAATACAGCGGAAGTCTGTCATATGACATGCCTACTTATGATCTTTTCTTCCGCGACCACACGCATTTAAGATGGAAATTTAGGAAACGCGATAGGCTTGAGAATCACGATCAACCGTGCGAACCCGATTTTTTTCTGTTTTTTCCCCTTTATTTACGAGAAATTTTGAGTAAATAAAGATAAGATAGCAAAGGTTGTATATCATTTTTATGCTTCAGAACTTGTGAATATTTATCCATTGTATACAAATATGTAAAATATTTAAATTTTTACAGAAGACAAAGAATATTTTATAGAATTTTTTTGGTTTTTTATTCTTTCCCTATTTTTAGCTTTGACGACGTCTTAAAATTTCATTGAATACTTAAGAAATTTAAGTATATCAAATTGCATTACAAAATATCATCGCAATATAAAATGCATTTGCAAAAAAAAGAAAAGAATAAATAAGCTTACTCGCTACTTGTTGCTCAGCTTGTTGTTCTATTTGCTGTATTGGTTGGACCGATTCGTGATGGCGTCTTGCGTTCATTCTCCTTCTCTGCTGATGCCTTCGCCTTTGTTTAACCTTCCTCTCGCTAGCTGCAGAATTCGGCTCAACAACAGGACCAGGGTTATCATTGCTTTGACCTCGTCTTCGGCGACGGCCACCACCTCTGTTGCCTCCCACCATGATTTCTCTCGGGGCCGAAAAAACAGATTCGCGCGAAAGTGAAAACTACAGTGGATTGCAATTCGTTGCTTTGTAAGCAGCAGAATTTCTAACCTCACGTTGTCTAGTATTGTGCGCGAGAACTGAGCTAAAAACTCAAGCCGCGAATGTATAAAACGAAGAGAGTACGAAGGTCCGTTCACGGATGGAAGAGAAGAAAGTATAACGTACGTTTCATTTCTTTCTCGCTCAGGGGCGATCGAGGCGACATCGCACCATCGACCTTGGGGCCTTGACACAGAAAAATTGTTTCGAGAGCGGCGCAACGGACGATTCGGCGAAAAGATCTATGGAGCAAAGCATATGAAGACAGAAAGCCGAGGAGAAATAGTCAAGGGACGTATTTCGCTTAAATCTATGTTACTTTTTTGCGCGATCGAGATGCTGTTAATTTTCCGTTCGCAAACGCGACTGCTGCGGACTACTATGTATTAAAGGGGAAGGCGATAAGGTTCCTATCGAGTAATCGATTGAAAAATTGCGAGAAAACAGTCAAAATAAAAACGTGCGTGAATCGTTGTTATTATCGACGGTGGTAGCAGCAACAGCAACTACGTTGTATTTGATCATTTTAACATCGGCTCTCTGGCGGTTCTTCATGTCGACGAATTGAACCCTTCGGCCGAGCACTCGCGAAAAATCCTCAAAAGAACGCGCGTGGGTTCATTAATAACGACGACTATTATGCGTACTTGTAAGAGGCACAGGACGTACGGCTGGAAAACTGAAGCCGAGAAAAGCGCGCGAGAATTATTCTGCTCTGGGCTATGTGCTGCAGTCGCTGAACTGCCACTATACTGCGCATCGTCACGATGATCGGGCGAAAACAAACAACGTTTCTCTCTCTCTCTCTCTTTCTTTATCGCCGAACTGCATTCGATCGCGCGCTCGCGCATTCTCGTTCTGTTTTTATCATCGACGCTTGGTTAATCTCCCTCGTAAAAATGTCCACGATGATTACGCAAGTATAAATTTTCTATACGCATTAGCGCAGCCAGCTCGCGTGTTTCACGTGATTCTTCCCCAATGAGTGTTTATATTTACTCGGCCGAATTCCAAAGTTCATTTCGTTTCTTCTGTTTTTTTCGTCGGCCAATTTATTAAAATAGAAACTTAATTGTTTCTTCGATATAAACATTTCGAACGCATAATATGACAATTCTTTGGATGCAAGTGTGCTTTTTATAAATTCACGTTGCAAATATCGGTACTTATGCACCTGTCGCCCAGAAAAGAAACGTAACTGAGCTCCGTTAATAACGATGATCGCACAGGGGCTGCAACGCGAGTTTGTGAACAAAAGCGTCGAAACCGCGAAAAAGAAAACGGAACCAGCCCGACGGCTGTACTGTAATGCGCTGCACACGTGTCGCTCGTGTCAGACGCGCGTCTCGCGGTTATCGTAAGAAACTTTTTCTCTTTTTCTTAAAAAAAAAACACATGCTGATCGCGCAAGTATTATATACACATACGTCACAAGTTCATGTAGGTGTATTGCATGAGAGAAGCATGCACTATGTACGCATGCAGTGCGTGCATACGTGTATTCTTATACAAAGGAAACGGCGACATGCTTGGCTCGCTCGAAAAAGAAAAAAAAAGTGGACAAAGGGAAATCCGGACTCGAGCGATGATCAGCAGTTCGTTCATGGTTCTTTCGCTCCGTCTACGCGGGATATGCTAATTTTTTCTTCCTTTTTTTTCGTCGACCGAGACCTACTCGAAGAAAAGATGATTTTCCAGCATAAACTTTTTTTTAAACCTACGTATAGCTCGTTGACGTGCTTAATTATCGCTGGACGGTCGTACGTGAATTACATCAGGTATCTTCATCGGAGGTATGCGCGCACAAAAGAGTGCGATAACCGCGCGAAAAATCAATCGACGCGATACTGCGCGCGAGCCACACGTTTAACGATATGGACTTTCTCGTCAGCAAAATGTTACTAGAAAACTCGGATGAAAGAGTTTGATGGTGAGCCACTGAAAGTGCAGCAGTAGCAAACTTTCACTGCGCCATGGCTATCGTAAAAATCAGATCGCATCCAATCTCGTACGCGTCAAAGTTAGTATGTTCTATGTATAGTGAGAGTGATACGCGCATCGGCGTCGTCGGCGGCGATGGTGGCGACGGTGAATCGGCTATTGGCAAAAGAGAAAAAGTGCATCTGTCATGCATAGACGCGACGATGCTCGAATACGCGTACGTACGTGCAGATGTGCGCAGAAAACCGGAAACGGATGTAACGAGCACGAGACTTTTATACACGAGGGAAGTTAGCGACGACGCTCGCTCGCCCGTGTGTGTCTGTGTGTGTGTGTGTATGTGCGTGTGGCGCTGCAGCGTAGGACCTACCTACCACGCCTTGCAAGATTGTATTACTACGCCTCGGAGAAGTGGGTGGGTGGTTGCAGTGGACCAATATAATAATGCACATCGGCACGACGATGCTCGATGGGTTGGATTTTCTATTTTTTCATTCTCTTTCATTATTGGCATAATAGCTTTTTTTATAGACAGCTGACGACGCGACGAGTGGGTAAGCCTGACAAGCCTGCAGCATGCAACGATCCGATCGGCGCGTTGATACGTGCTCACTCATACGTCAACAAAAATAAAAGGTGGCGAAAATTTTTTTGCCGGCGTAAAAGTTAAAATTGTTTTATAGCCATGTTAAAATCGTCAACGACGAGAGCAGTGTCTTTTACCGTATACATGCGCGAGCGTTAAATGAAAAAGAAAACGGCGGCGCACAGTCGCACACGTACAGTAGTCGTGCGAACGAAATCAAGATGTAACGGTACGGGCCTCTGTGTTCTGCTTCTATAAATACCGTAGCGCGAATTGTTCGTTTTTTCGTTTGAAGAAAAAATCCATTTCATTTCTGTTTTCTCGCTGCTCGTCGCCCAAAGAGATGAACAGAAGAAAGGGTTCAACAACCGAGTGCGTGCGCTTATTGTACATGTATTTGTGCATTGCTAAGTCTTGGAAGTAAATTTCACTGAAGGCTAAGGAAGCGGAGATGCGCTCAGCGAGTCTTATATCCGGATGTACACTATCGTACTTCTTTTCCACTTGCGATCCTCTCGAATAAACATAAACATAAATGTGTATACATTGCTGCTTATTCTTACTGCTGCTGCTGTTCGACCGCCCATGTACTTAGCAAAATGTACCTCCAAGGGAGTTCATTTTTGCCACGATGCCATCGCGTAATTTTTTTTTATCTTCTAACTTTTTACGCTAATTAAAGCCACTGCAGTGTGTATTTCGCAGGAAGTTCAGCCACGCGCTGCCTTTCTTTCTTTTAATCTTCATGTGCGTTAATAATGACGTTGCGCGAGAAAAGTGTACCGTAATATTTAATAATTTTAAATAACTAGAAAAGAACATAACTTGAAACAAAACAGGAGTAAAAATATTGTATCGTTCTTTTTTCCCCCTCAGAGTTACATTAAAATACTGTAATTTTGGAACAAGAAAATGTCACGGTATTGTATGTATTTTTTTTATGCATCATACTTTATTTCCTAAAGCATCTATACCGTAAATGTTATAAAAATAATCAGCAGCAACGATTCATGGATGAAATACTCGACAAGAATTATCCACGTTGATCGTCTCGATTAATTCAAAAACTCACGTGAGCGTTTAACGACAATTACAGCCTTGTCGGTTAATTTTATTGTAGTTCTTGTTTTTTTTCAACAGTTAAAAAACGTCGTTCCGATAAAAGGAATGTTGCTCTTTTTCTATCAAGACAATTCAATGAATATTAAAATATCGGATGAAGAAATTGTCAAAATCATCGGTATGAGAGTAGAGGAGGCAATGCGCGTACACGCACACAACAATTGCCCACGGAGAATCGTCAATCATCTCATTACTGCGTTCAATTCAGCGCAGCGAATTCTGTGCGATCGCTCGGGCGCGCGCATTACACCCACGCGTCAATTCCAAGAGCTCAATTCACGTCAATCAGCGCCGTGCTCGGGCGTGAACTCTGTGGTGCGCGATCGGTCATATTCCGCACGCACCGCGCGCGCTGCACATAGTATGATGTGTACTGCGTTTCACGCATAGAGACATGAGCAGTCCGACTTGTATATTTTCAAATCGTCCGACCAAATAACTAGCGAGAACTAGCTGCAATTGTAAAAAAAACACATAGGCATAGTTCGCAAGGAAGTATTCCTTTTCGCGACGCATCGTTGTCACGGCTCTCCTGCGTAGCTTTATCCTTTCTTTCTTTTTCGGATTTTTAAGTCGAGCTCGAGGGGGATGGTGACAGATGCGCTTGTGTCTCTTGGAAATCGGAAATAAAAATATACGCGCATTGTATGCGTATATGGAGGAGAGCCAACTTTTGGGGTTGCAGTGGCAAAGAGAGAGAGAGAAATGTATACTGTAGAGTGCGGGTATACACTTGGGGATCACATCTCTAGATATGCGCGATGCTTTTTAAAAAGTATAAGCTGCGAACAGAGTCGTTTATCCGATTTTAGAGCAATGAACAATGCCAACGAGGGGGTCACGTTATTTTACAAGCCTGTTGATTTTTCTATTCGAATTTCGTGTATTGAATTATCAATGCTTTTACGAAAAATGGGATGTGTCTTCGCGGCAAATGTATGATCAGTTATAATAGGAAGGATAAGTAAAAAACAATAAACTTACATTGAAGCGGAAGTTAATACAAAAATGTTTAATAATATTTCTTTCCTATTAAAAGGAAAGGCTTGAAGACTAAGAAGGTATAATCATTAGGCTTTAATAGAAAAGTCTTTCTCTATATGACTGCAACAATATATATAAGGCATTAAGTTAATGATGGATTCTATGATCATAATGAAGGCTTTCGCGCTAACCACCAAGTTCCGGTTATGAATATTAATATTTATGCAAACGAATTTTTGAAAAAAATTTCTATATCCTCGAGCTCGTTTTTCGAAAATTTCGTGTATCCGAAATAAAAACGGCAGGCGACAAAGTAACTACGCCGCCGCCGCAGCTGCACGCGAGCGCGTGTACATGTTACACTCGCACACATACAAACACGGACAGAGGCACAGCATCAGCTGCTCCGTATATTTAGTCTACGCTCACGAGAGATGCATAATTGCAGTAGGCTTATAAACACATATAATGTCACCGGCTGGCGTTGTGTACACATGAAAATGTTTAAATACACTTAATTCAATGTTACAACATTTATATAATGTATAAAATTCGAGCTGAGAAGGTATAATTACGCTTGCTATAATGAGCCATCATTACTTTTCTCTTTCTTTCTCGTATAAATAAGCCGAAAATCGTCGGTGCCACGGCGTTATGCGCTATGTATACTCAGCTTTGTTTTATTTTTCAGATAAACAAAGCTCGTCGTTGAAGCAATCGTCAAGACTGAAACCTTTTTTTCACGCAAAGCAGGACAAATTCTCGGTTCGGCCCAGGGGCCAGAGACTATAATATAATCGACTTTGCATATAGCCAGAGAGCAAGAGAGCTTGGGTATTTGTATATACACATCTTGTTAAGAGAACGGTTGGCCAGGATGAATGACAAAAACTGCTTGTAAGATGCGACAAGTACGTTTAGGAAGTTGCTCGCACGGACTTCGAGTTAAATGCGACAAACAGTACATTATACGCAAGACCAGACTCCTTGATTATATATGCGCGTATAAATACATGTCATGTGCTTATATGTGTATAAACGAAAAGAGAACATTATATACTCGAGGGCCGGGTAAGAGAGAGAGAAAAGAAGAGAGAGAGGAGATCATTCGATTTCGATGCAATAAAAAAGCTAACGTTTTTTTTTTTTGAAGAAAGAAAAAAACGATAAATGAACGTATACACAATAGAAAAACGCGCGCTGCAGCACCAACTGGTGACCATCGTAAAAAATTGCAAGTAAAAAAGCAAAAACAAGATGCGGGTCTGCTCATTCGTGTATATACGATATATATAATATTATAATGTAGCCACGCGTCAGTCGGTATCAGTATACCGTATAGCCGGCATATATGCACGAGGGCCATGTGGTTTGCGGTCTATCGAGCACGTGCCCGTTCTTCGTCTCCTTTTATTTTTGTTGCAATTTTATTCTTTTTTCTTCAAAAATGCTTAGAGACAATGGCGATATTGCAATGATAATAATAACGATGACCACTACGGAGCAACCGGATGAAAGTCGTTCGGGTTTGCGTACTGTTGTTTTTACGGTTCTTTTGATGAATTTTCTCGCAAATGTCAATTGTTAATTCAACCGGAGGAATATCATACAAGTTATACGCGGCAAATAGAAGTAATGGCGCAAATACGCGGGCGCAATGACTGTACTAATGTAATTATACCATCCTCTTCCGGACGTCCGCGATGGAAAGGAAAAAAAGAAAACAAACAAACAAATAAGAACGCGATCGCTAGCTGTATTAGTATCGCCCGGGCGATTCATCCTGGCTAATCATTTTTTTCTCTACCACCGTTCTATAACACGTAAACATAATCGGTGTTTTTGAAAAGAATATAAAAATAATAAGAGAGAGAGAGAGAAGAAATGGTAACAGGTGAAAATCATTCAAGGTGTGCAGCTTGGCTACACTACCACCACCACCACCACAATACCACCATCGTCATTATCGTCGTCGCCGCTGCTTCGTGTGCGAAGAGATGCGAAGGTATAAGAACATCTGCACCTTGTGCATATACACTGCTTGTATATGCATTGGGCTAAAAACAGGTGCAGTTTCACATCGATGCGCCACAAGTATACCTACTTCTTTTCGCATAGTATCATTACTTCCATGTGATAATGATAATAATAACAGGGCACGCGCGGGCAGAGAGATGAAAATTTTCGATGTACGTAATAAGAGCGATCTCGTGTCATCAGGTGCTCGCGAGACATGATTTTTCATCGGGTATATTGAGCGGTGCGCTTAATGTCAAATTTGAACATTCACATGACACAAAGTCGTCGGTGGTCTGTAAAACCAGACGCACACAGTACGCATAAGATCGAAATCTTTGATACTCTCATTGTCCGCGTGGCTTTCAAATGTGGTCGATTTTGTCCTGAATCGTTTCTCCAGCCCACACGAAATGAAATAAACGATCACGCGCCAGCGCACTCGATGATGCGCGAGACGAATTTATTCTTATTCTATATGGCCAGGGAAAAATAAGCGTGCCCGAGTGATTCTGCTGAATTCAATGCCACGGCTAGGCACATAAAGCTTTTTACTAGACGGAGGCGCACGTTTTCATGCTCCTGAGAAGACGCATACCCCATCTCTTTTGCTATTGCAGGACACATAGGTGTCGAACGCGCACTGTAGTATGCGTTTAATGTAATTTTCTAGGTCAGCGGCAGTTTTTGAGGTGCGTACAGAAAAATTTTATTTCTTTCGTATGTGTATTTCATTAGTTTTTAAATATCTCACGAGAAAAATTCCCATCGTATTACGTTTCACAGTAGGTTCACACAGAGCTCGTGCACAGACTCTCGGTGCTACTCGCAGTAACGTACATCGACCTCTTCAGAAATGCTAATAATCGTTCCGACACATATTGCACCTACAGTTCGCGCACACAACTAATTTCCATATCCTTCCTCTCGACAAAAAAGTTCTACGCTACACGCACTTTCGTATTCTTCCGAGTTTCGGCATGGTATACCTTTAAGCATCAACTTCCTGTAGTGCTTATACCCTAAAGACCCTAAATTTCCGGACTATCGTACAGGCCGAGAAATTAAAAAGAAATTCATCAATTCATTGTTTCCTTGGCTCTATTGCCATTATACAAATAAAACGCCTGCGTTTCGTTCCCCCGCAAAAATATACGTTTTCAAATAATGATGTGCGGGAGTTTTAAGCATCGATGACAGATGGGAACAATTATCAAGTTCGCTATTCTTTTTTCTATTCCAAAAATTTGAGTCGCAAGTGCAAAATTGGAAAAATGTTCGAGTACCCAATGAAAAAATGATGTAGATCTAATGTGCATAATCGCATGATTCGACTATCTACAGTGTAAATTTAGAAACACAGATTTACGATAAAAATTCACGAATTGATCTGGAGAAGATTTGAACGAAAAAAAGATTAGGTCTCATCTGCTCCGATTTATCAAATTCTCACGATGATCGTCTTGGAATATATGAATTTAATTATAAAATCTTTTCTAGCGTCTCTATGAAATCCGCATTCAAGAGAAATAACTGTCTTGGTTGCATCAATCATCTTTACATTAACGATTTTGTCGTCCACATTCTCGAGAAGCTGTAGACGATTCCTTGTGTGTCACAAAACATGCACAACACTGACCCGGAGTTTTTAATAAAGTTAATTAAATAAGAAGAAAACAGCCAAACATCAAGCTCGGACGTAGTGTCATACTCATAACACGTAACAGATAGATGCAAGCCAGGAGTAGAAACGGGGAAAAAATTAATATATTATTGCACACGACACACAGAGACACAGCTAAAAGTTGTTTTCAATAACTCTTTGTAATATCTCACCATTATCGGTCCAAGTCTCGAGACGATTACAAGAAGCCTCGAGCGGCGAGAGTCTCGTCTGCTCGTGCAGTAGCTGCTGATGATTTTTCACGCTACCGAGACGTTTTTCAGCTACAATATGCGTAAAGAAAACAAAAACATGATCGTGACAGTATCATTGGAATATTATTGAAATTGATTAATGAGCTTTAAAGTAGAAAAAGAATTTGGTCGCTGACGCGCCGAGAACGAAGACGAATGTAATCAAAAGCAATGACACGAGCATGCGTGCATTGAAAGAAACGTCATTACATTATTATGTACGTGTATCGCTCGAAGTAAATTACGCTCGTTGCACTCTGACATGGGCTGCGATCGCTCTGATATCACGATTGGTCTTGTTTGGATGCAACGGCGACTCGCATCTCGTGACATAGGCTGCGCATCCGTAGCGCGATAAAAATAAACGACTCCAATACGACCAGATAAAGACGCTGCTGCTCTCGATTAATGTATAAAATGCGCCTCAAGGTTCCTTCTGTGTATTATGCACACGTTGTCTCGGGAGTGAAAAAAACACGGAAAGAAGGCAGAGGAGAAGGAGGAGTAGGAGGAGGCATTATCGTCGCTTCCGTAAGATATCTTTCTCTCTATACTGTCTCGTAATACTGCAAGGGCAGGTGTTATAAGCTATATGGGTGCGCGCGCGCGCGTGCCGCTGACCAATCGCCAGACAGCTTCACATAATAATACAGGTTTCTCGAGGCGAGCTGCACGATCGTAAATTTTCGCTGCTCGACTCCTCTTCTTCTGGCGTTTTTTTTTTTTTTCATTTTATTTTCGCAACAGGTTGCTTTAAAGCTGCACTCGACGCATTTACATGTGCAGCCGAGCGAGTCCGTTATAAGACAATATCTATAACAATGCACTTGCTTCCCTAAATTGAAGTCGGCCGAGTTGTAAAATTTTTATCGAGCCGGTAGGACACGCGACACACTTCGATCGATACATTATTATGTTTGACCGGCATCTGTTTGTCGATAATTTTCAAACGCCATCATAATACAAGCACGCATGCCACTAGTTTAGCATCGGTAAACAACGATCGGAACATCTTGAACGGAGAACACGGACAGATGCTACTTTTCTCTCGATTTTTTCGTATATAACTTATACAACTTGACGCGCGCATCCACGTATATATTTCAAGTTCAGTACGAATTAGAAAGTACCTTGCACACGGTCAACATGGAGCCTGAGTAACACAATGGATCTACACATCATTTTCATTTATGCTAGAAAAGAACATATTAGTGCAGGTAACGTACGCCGGAAATGTATCTATTTTTTCACGTTTTTTTTCAACACCTTTTTTATTGATTTACGAAATTACAAGCGAGCATGCATGCACCTCTGCGATAAGCTCCGTAATCTTTTCACCTCTCGATCAGTTTTGACAAATATAGAACATGATTTTTTGACAGCTGATGCGGCAGGTGCATACAAGCTCGCACATAAAGAGGTGAGCATAATTGTATCTCTCCCCCGACGAAATTCCAACGTTTACAATTATGAATGTTTACAAGTATGCATTATGTCATACACCTGCCTTATGTATGCACTGCAATCGCACGTACGTTAAGTACTCGTATTACTCAATAGTTGAAGTTACAAAAGAAGTTTTGGTGGTAGTAATTCCGGGCTCGGACTTCATGCATAAGAGAGAAGGAGAGCTGAAACTTGGCAATATATATTCAAAGAGAGGCGCGGGCAATGAGCAAGGCAAAAATAGAAATTAAACGGCAGCTGGTAGCAACGACGGCGCTGCTGCTGCTGCTGCTGCTGCTTGGAGAGCGGAAGAAGGGCTCCAGCAACGGGTGACACGCGTCTCCACGACGACGACGGCGATAATCGACTAATTATAAAAATACTCTTTTCGCTGCGCTTGCTCGTTCGGCTCTCGAAAAAAAACGGCTGCGGCGCGCGCCTCGCAGATGTTTGCTGCGCTTGTATACGCGCGTTATATGGATGCGCAACTGTGTAAGACTACAGCACGCGACAAAGATGACGGCGAACAATTCGATATATTACGCTGAAAAGTCGCGCGAAATGTTGCAAGAGAGCAACGAACGAATTGGAACAATGCCAGAAACGTTACATACAAAGTTCATCAAACTCGTTGTCGCCGGGGTAGAAGATAGAGAGATGAAAAAAAAGAAAAAAATGAAATGAACGGACGCGTGTATCGATATTTGCAGCCGTGTCGGCAATTCAATTTGTTGCGTGCATTCGACGTTTTACTTAAAAACCGTGTATATCTGCTCTCTTCCATGTATACGTATCTATATGTGTAGAGAGAGAGAGAGAGAGAGTCGGCTGGTTGTCGCGGGGCAAAGGGACGATGACGCGTGTCAGCGACAGCTACAGGCAGTTATACAGCGAGAGAGAGAGAGAGAGAGAGAGAGAGAGCCGAGCACAGGGCGCACAGCAGCTGTATATAATAAACGCTGATTCACTTGCCTACATGGTGCGCTGCGCCGAGGCCACTTAAAAGCTCGTGCTGCTATCAGCATTGTCGCAGGCACGCGACGCACAACTTCCGTTCGAGAGGAAGTTATACACATACACCCTCGAGGCCGCGCCGAGCGCCCATAAGCGCCTGTCGCCTTCTATATACATATGCACACACATAGCACGAGCACGTATAATATAGAGGCTGCATGTGTCTGTAAAGCGTGCCCATGAGTACTTGTGCATGAGCCCACCAACGTCTAGCTGCGCACTCGCCTGTGTGTAATGAACTATTACAAAAATAATATACGTGATTCACGGCGAACAAGGAAGAGCAAGATCGTCTCGTCGTTGTCGAATGCGTGGGTGGCACGGCGCTATCTTTTCCTTTTCCAAATTGCCTGCTATGATCGTCTATCTTCGGCCTTCGAGGAATTGTAACGTATACATTGAGTGATGTAATTAATTCGAATATAATCGGTGATACGGCGCACTAGTAATTTCATCTTGCGCGCACTCGTGAGTGTATATGCCGTGACTCACTTTATGGTGGGTGCGAAAGCATACAAGAGAAAAAATTATTTTTATAATTATTTTTTTATTAAGTTTTGAATCGAATTTAATTCTATTTTATTTTATAAATTTTTTTCGATTAAACCGACGATGCTAAAATTACACGTGATTCCGAGACGTAAATTATTTACAACCTCAAGTCTAATATTTACATTAATTAACGCAGTATATTAGGTAAACAAATTACCTCAAAACTATAACTAGAAAATAATAATTATAATCAGGTAATTGCTGCAGTATGAAAATAATTAATTACTTAATTAGAAACAATCAGAATTAAGCAGAAAAAGAAGAGCCAATGATTTCTCATTGAAAAGTATTAAGTAAAACGATCGAAAGTTTTGTTAAGCTTTGTTTTTATAGCAAGAGATCTTCGTTGCTTTTTCAATTAAAAATTTAACTTTGAGCATCTGTAGGTTCTGAGGATCTGAGTTGAAGGATTTTTTTGTGCTGCTCAGGAAGTCACGTATGAATAAGCATTTTGATAAAACATAGAAGTATACTCTTTGCCGATTGCTCATGATTAACTACTGCACTTTATTCTTAGCTGTTCTGAATACGACGAATCAAGCATAATCAGTCTAATCGTAATGACATTCTCCTCGCGTCTTCGAGTAAAGTTAAAAAAGTTGCGTAATTCTTTAAATAATACAGAGATACAGGGATAAGACATCAATATGTCTTCATGGTTAATTATTCTAGTTTATTCAATCGATCGTTGACATACGACTGGCGTCTAGACTTTGAAGCGCTAGGAGGTAGTACATGCTTCCTCTTGTATTTAAAATTTTTTTCCTCTACTTTTTATGCATGCCAAACCATCGCTCGACTACACTCGAAAAGTCGTCATTTCCTCACTGGCGCGTGCCACTCCGCCATATCCTCTTGTATGTATACGAGCGTGCTATATATAATATAGTATGCCGCACGCGTCTCATTTCCTTTTGACATTATAATGCTTAATTTCGTTTTTTCTACTTACATCCTGAAATCTTTTAACGCGCTCTGTAGTCTGTATCTTTATTCTTTTCAAAAATCCACGCGATAAAAATTAAAATAGTAGAGTATATACCTTTTCATTGAGAGCGAAAAGTGGCGTACTAGAGGGAGCAAAAAAGCGAAAGCACTTTTTACTCAAGAGAGTTTTTCATTTGCACCGTTTTTATGCACACAAGTGTTATATGCGTAAACGCCTGGATGAATACCTCTTACTTCTCCAGCTTTTAACACTTACCTGAAACAATAAAAAGGAAAAAGAATATTATTAATGTTTGCTTATCCGTATAATAAAAGTTAATTTATTATGATTTAATAATGGAAAATTAGCCAGCAACTACAGGTGGACGATGCAGCCTCGAAAGAGCAGTCCATCATCGAGCTCCATGACGCGACAAATTGCACAAAGCAAAGTCAAGTGTGCATATGCACGCGAGCATCAACAGCAACAGGCCACATTGCAGGCTATGCAGGTATACGATGTTTTAACCCTATACTGGCACGCATCGTATACACCACCCCGATGTAAACAAGAATAACGGCTGTATCATTACACGATGAGATCGTGACCTGCACACGAGCAGTGGGCCAGGGGTTCGAAAGGTAAACATCTGTGCGCGAGCTCATCGTTCGCGTATGCGGCCGAATGTGTATCGTGATTGGCCCGTCGAGCCCTGCTGCAATTATTACAAATTCTTGTCATTTAGAGCAATTGCTCATTACGCTCATTAGAAAAGGTCGCGTTTCTTCAATTACATTTTTTTTTTGTGCGATAGATAAGTCGAGTTAAAAAGAAAAATTACTCAGCTTCATGCTGTCGAGTCCAAGGAATTGCTCTGTAAGAAGTTTACGTCAATTCAACAGTGTGCGCGATACGAGAACCCTTTTTGCCTTTGGGAAGTTTACGATGGGCATATCTCAAATTGTTTTCTTGTTCGCGCGTGGTTTGTCGTACGAGGTATCCAACCGTGTAAGTAAGCGATAAAAATATTCGCTCTTACACCATAATATTTACGTGATTATAGCGGCTGTAAGCATGACATTAAATATGTAGTACATAGTGTAATCAGGAAAATATTAGCCATTATCGTCATATTTTGAAACTGATTACAATATAAATATGATAAAAGAAGGAATTAATCAAATGTAGGCAAAGATAAATTAATTTGTACTAGTAAATTTACAAGTGCGCTAGTTGCGCAAAGGAGAATGTACCGTACCCAAAAGTACGATTATCAAAAATCACAGCGATTCATAGAAATTTTGAAAATCATTCGACGAAACTTGGATGTATCCGAATCACGGTCGAAAAAATCGAGCATCGCCACAGCCCGAGAGCTCGCAGTGCGTATAAATAAAAAGTTGGCCTATGCTCGGTCGCAATGTTATATATGTAGGTATACGGCAAAGAGGCAGCATGTGCGCGCAGCCCAGGTGCGAGTCTCGCTCGCGCTGGGAGGGGCCCAGGTGCGCTACGTATATATATACGTACGTACACACTCCGACTGCTGCGCGCGTACTGCCGGCACATATAGCATAGGGGCCTCTCGCTCGCTCTGCACTGCTGCCTTTTCTATTGATTATATTGCTGCGCGCCAGCTGCGAGTTCGCTCTTACTGAAATTGAAAGAGATCCCGTGTGTCCAGTGGTCAGCGATGTTGTTTATTGTATTATTCTCTGCGTATATTTGGAAAGATGCGGCTCGATGATGCGTTATATGCCAGACGCGAAAGCCGAATTTATATCTCGACGGCGAATGGCGTATAGGTCGAAATATTCGTGGGGGTTGCAGGGTGCATCACGGCTGATCGCCGCATCGAGGATTTATGTGGGAAAATCTGAAATTCGACGTCGATGCGGTCGACGGGTGCGTCGGATTAATGTCTCATCGCGACGAGCACAGAGAAAGAAGGATTTTCTTTTAATTTTTTATTTCCGAGAGTCGTTGAATCGTTTGGTATATAGTTGACGAATTTTGGTCACAGATTTCGTCAAAAAAATCTTTCATGGATAAAGTAGTTAGCTACGGAAACAGAATACATTTGATTCTTCAAAATCCGAATTGATTTTACTCGTTTTAATGAAAACTTTCTAATCGCGCATGGAAGTGAGCTTAATTTCGTTTTCGAAACGAAAACCGCGTAGTTGGTCAATTGCTTGTACGCAGCCGGCAGCACTTGCATTCAAGTGCAATAGCTGACTCGCGTCTTTGTCAGAAAAGTCCATTTCGGCCCTTTTTTCTTCCCTCGTTACGATGTACGCGACGCCAAGTACACATAACGAGTGTAACTACGTTAACATTGTGCAGCGCTGGAGTAGCAGAGAGAGAGAGAGAGAGAGAGAGAGAGAGAGAAAGCATGTTACTCAACTGAAAAGAAGCGCCGCGCCGAAATATGCGCTCTCGCAGTACAGTACGTAGTCTGCTAACTCTGTAGTAGTGGTTTCCTTCTTCCCTTTTACAAGTTACATCCTGAGCTCGTTATACAGTTTGCTAATTTGACAGATCCGCTATAATAAGCGCACAGGGAGCAGATGCTATGTAATATGCAGCGGCGCGCACTCATGCTGTTGCTCATCGTCTCGACGCGCGGCCGCCTCCAAGACAATGTCGCGCGAGTTCCCAATGAAGTAAGGACGATCATTCGTGCACTTGCGCAAGTGCGACTAACGGTGTAAGTACACACGGGCTGAGCTCTTGATAAGCCTGTCGACGTTTTTGGCCTAGCGGGTAGATTTTCGTGAATATTGCGAGCCTTGCTTGTAATTTTCATCGTTAAATGTCTTGAAATAAAAATTTCAGAGCGATATTATACTGGACGAGATTTCAAGATTTGCCGAGCAAACGAGTTCAAGTAAACTTCAATAGTAGCCAAGAGAAAGAAGATATTTTTAATGTGGAGATATTTTTTGATTCAACGATATGCGAGATGTATATAAGTTCGATTGTAGAAAAATGTCACGTAGCAAACGACGCACAACGTGATTTTACTTTTGACTACAATATATTCTGCATTTGTATAAGAATACGGGATTAAATACTGGTCAGCAATAATGTCTCGTATAATGTATTCGTTTTCGCTTATTGTTTTCATCAAAAAGTCGTTACGTCAATCAGCCAATGTAAAGGAGCGACAAACTGCTTATATGTATGAAGATCATTGGTCGATTGTTTCGCATTACACCGAGACTTGAGAAAATAAGAAGCCACAGCCGTTCGAGTGTACGAGGCACATGGCTCTCGAGGTATAGCAAAGACAAAAAAGAAGCAGAAAAAGCCTTTTGAAATGACCAAATATCAAAGGCTACTGCACTATGCGTAGCACCTTGTACTTATTGCATTAAAACACGGAACAAAGGTTGCTTTTTTTTTGGGCGAGTCTGCGCGTTTACAGTTCATGCGCTGCGCGTAAAACGTTACACAAAATTTCTAACGAATTTGCACACACGAAGTTACGAGAACAATGGCAGAGTCTTAAAGAGCATAAAGCAGCGAAATGCAAAAGAAGAAGCGAACCTCGCCAAGGTGGGTGGATACATTTTTTGCGTGTTTTAGCTTCAATGAAGTATACATACGCGTGTATATAGAAGAACATAAGCGCGCAATTCACTGCTGATGCTTGTATACAGAACTCGGAGTCTGGCTCGCTTGGAGCGGTCGGAGACAGCTGATGCCTGAGCGCATGAGAGGCCTGGCACCTGGCGAAAAACAGAGCTCGGCCGCTGACTCTAATCTTCGAACAGTCTGTGCGCAGCTTTGGAATTTCCATCTGTTGCGATATTTTGCAACGATACTCGGCTGATTGCAGATCGATTGCGCATATCGATGATCGGCATGCGTGACGACAAATTTATGAAAATTCCCGATGAAGAGTATGAACGCAGTACACGAGCGATCGCGAAAAAGTCAGGCAGCTCGTACGTCGAATCGATCAAAAAATCATTAAAAACTCATTTCTTTGTCCGATCCCCACCCGCCGCGTTGCTACGCGCCGTGTTTCGAAAAATTTCTCACAGAAATCAATACATCGAGCACATCGCTCCGCGTGCGGCTGTGCTTACCATCGAGAAAGAAAAATCATCGAAAGTTACATCGATCTCATAGCGAAAGGTGCCTTACACAACTGTATTCACGAGGACAACAATAAAACTTGAAGAATGTATAAAATCTTTCGCTACATTCAATGGCCTATATGCGACGCTTTTCAGTGTCGCGCACTGACTATCAACCGACTGCAAACTCATAAATCTTCTGCCAGGTCCGGTAAAGGTGTGCACTGCCTATATATAAGATTATTACTCCTGTTGTTGTCGATGCTGCTGTTGAAGCTGCTATTGCAACATCCAGCCAAGCTCGCTGCTGGTGAATCTTTTTTCTTCTTTTCATTCCATTCTTTTGGCAATTTGTATGTTTGGGATGTATAATATCATCGCCGATTTTAGAATACACCGACTCTTCGTTGCATCTACAACTGCCTAGCAAAGATTTATGCTACCAGTTGTTTTTTAATTTTATTTTTTAGTTGCAAAATTCAGTTTAAACTAAAATGTAGTTATCTATAACAACTAGAATATAAACTTGTTTTACTATATAGCAGAAATTTAAATTTATCTTATCTGCAATTAATAAATTAAAATTGATTCTGTGGAATTATGCACAAATCATAAAACCAAAGGATGTTTAAAAAAAATTGATGTTTTACATTTTACAAATCCGCGCGGAGTCAATTTGAACGACTCAACTCGCAGCTTCTTTTTCCTCACAGAAAGTAAAATTGAAAAAGTCTCTCACGGTACATCCCCCTCATTATCGTCTATACACACGGATGAATCTCTGAATTCACATCTTACAATAATCCCTCTCGCGCGCAAGGGAGCTCCTCGTTTCTGTTGCGCATCTATAACCTGCAGCGTTTCTTTTTCTTCGATCGAGAAAGGAAAAAGAGACCTGTTGTCCTTTTCCCCCTCCCGCTACACCGAAGGAAAGAAGATAGGTGCGCGTGCCGTGAGATGGTCTTTTGTAGCGAGCATAAATGATGTACGTGGGTTCGAAACCGCAAGACGAGGAGCAAGCTTTATATAAACAGATGCAGAAGCGAATACATACACAAGACACCTGGTAAGAAGCACCAGGCCATCCCTCTATTGACTTTTCGTGACTTTTTCGATCATACTTTTCATTTTTCTATCTATTGCAGTAAAAACTCTCAAAAACAATAATAATTTCATCTTGTTTTTTTTCCTTTTTTGTTAAGTTTGTCGACATAGCATTGATTTATTAAAGTTTGATCTTTTAGGACTTAAAATCAGACTGAATACGATTTTTATGTCAATTCAAAAGTTTGATTTTGACTTATCGACAAAATCAACATCTTGACAAATTTCATTGTTCCAGTTTATTTGTTTCTCGATTGTATATTGTTAGACTGATGCCGAGGTGTATATTTCTTCATAGGCAACTTGAGGTGTGGTGGTGGTGACACGAAAAAGGCACGTGAAATAATATTTATGAAATCTTTGTTTTTGATTCGGCTGTCCCCCAATTCCAATGAAAAAAGATTCAGCTTTATTATGATATTACGATTAATATAATTATGCTAACGTAGCGCGAAAACATCATTTCACTTACGTCCGTTTTATAGGCATGAGTCATTTTAATTGCACTATGCAGCGTGAGAAGCAGCAAACGTTAGCAAGTTTTTAATGAACAAAATTAAAAAATACATCTCGTGATGTGCTTTGGTGCTATTCATTTTCACTCGTAGCGCAAAATGTCATGTCTTTGGCTATTATGAATAAATCGCATCAATGGGGTCAACGTGTTATCGAACGTTTGTTATTCTTTAAAATTGGTTTTAAAGTAACATAAATAGCTTGAGAGATTTTACACAATAATATATTGCTTACTTCACGTTTTATAAATTATTCATTTTTAGTACTGATTTATCCAAAAATATATTGATTATTTTCGCTGCAGGACATGTGCGGCATACAACTTTTGTTTGCTTTTTTCACTCTATTCATGCGAGTACCATTACGGGATAGTAGTTATTTGTTTTTTTACGATAAACTACATTTTTGCCCTTTATCTAACAAAAAAATCATCCTTGATATCGTTCAGTGACAAGCACGAAGGGGAGCTAGAATTCGACAGAGCCAAATGTCGCGTATTAGCTTTCCTTAGCTATAAATATCAGTCTGACCATTTGCGTCCGAGCGGCTATTCGCGCGATCTTTACTTTTGTGCGACACAAAGTATCGTAAACAACGTCAACGCGCGGACGTTAATCGCTTGTCTCTCGACGATTGCTCCGGCTGTCCAGTTTTTCCTGATATTTTATTGTGCGTACGACTGACCATTGCACGGATGGTCGGACATAAAAGTGCAGGGAAAAGGGCGACGCACAAATGCTCTATTTCAACCCAAAAATCGAAAACGCTGATTTACTTTCGCACGCGCCAGGCCTGACAATTACAGATTGTTATTATGTTCTGAAGGGACGTGACTTTTGGATCCTTTCGCTGCTTATAATTTGAATTTATTAAATTTATTGATAGCATTTAGCATGTTTTGCTTGTTATAACTGTATGTTCATTATCTTTTTGTTATGACTGAACATTTCGACAAAAATGACCATAAATTTTGATAACTTCATCGAAGATACCAAATCTTTGGAAGCATATTTAAACCGATCTTCGAAAAAAATTTAAATAAAAATGACAAAACTCCGGATATTCACATTCAGTTTTATCAAGAGAGGAATCGGAATTTGAATTTTTGAATAAACTCACCACGCGAATACCCGTAAGTAATAAAGTCTTGCTTTGAAAGTATATCGCGAATGGCTATTGCACAACACTCAAAAGCGTAAGATCACACTTTCCTGATACGATCTATTACATTAAAATTTAGAAGTATAAGTTCTGGTACTTGTTTATTCAGAGGACAAAGAAATAGAGCGAGAAAGAAGAAAACTCCCATTTCTAGATGTTATTGGCGAGACACGCCAGGTCTTTTCAACGAATAGAGAGCTGCACGCGTAGCCAATTTTGCAGTGCATCTTATCGGCATCTACATAATGTTATAGTGTATTATATATAACACACAACGATTTCATCTGCTGCTGCTGTTGCTGCTGTGGCGGCGGTGTACAAGCTGTTGTTGGCTGCAGCTGACGCGTCACCCGCCCTCTCGGTTCACTCTTATATACAGCATACATCCACACGCACACATACACGCGCGCGCGCAGTCGGTGATCTTGATCTTTTTTTAAGTCTTGTGGTTTTTTCGTATAATACACCTCAATGCATCTGCGTTTCTCGAGGGTGCATTCCCTCTATTTCTGCCTACAGCTATAGTCCTAGTTTTTTACAGAATGATGAAATCGAAGCTCGTTACTGCGATATTTATACATGTATATGATACGCCGATCTGCGGAGCAGATTTTTTTTTGAGGCGTGAGATTTCATGCTTTGTTGCATCGAGGGCTATTCGATAAGAAGGCGGAACTCTTTGATCTTTTCTTCGCTACTCCACGGCAAAAAATACGCGTCTGGCGACAACTTTTTTTTTCATCAATACCATTATTATTGTGTAAAATAAAGACAGTTCATGTGGACCAAAATATCACGGTCCCTGATAAAATTAATTTGACACACGCGTACAATCAATGTGTGGTTTTTCATGTCTCTTCACACTCTATACGCATCACCTTATCATCCGTATAACGTGCCAAGATTGTACATCACGCAGAGTCACTCTGACGAACGAAGAGAAAGAAAAAGGCTAAAAGAGCCCAAGATCTTGTAAGCCAAAGTCCTTGAAGTCGAGCCGAGAGTAATGGTACATACGGCGCGCACACGTGCGCCGAAGATAAGCTGTGTGCGCAGCGGTAAAGACAACAGAAAGTCATGAAAAAGTGACGAGCTATCATTTTTGTTGCGCACTGCAGCGCAGCTATAAAAAGAATCGCTAAGCTCGTTTCCTTTGAGCCTCGCGATCCTTGTAAAATACTTGGTTACTTTTTCGCAATTGCTCTCTTACTGAAGAACTATGGGCAATTTAGACCTGGTCGAATGTTAGGAGCCCGTTTAAGTTTGCACTTTATTATCATGATGACGGGTTGTTTGGGAGATGATGGCCGCTGCCGTTGCTGCTCGACAAAAAAAACATCCGTACATGGTATTATTGTGCATGGCTGAGATTCGATGGTTTTTATTAACAATAAGTAAAAAAAACGTATGTAAGTGGTTCTCAAGGTCTGTGGATAAAATCTCGTTGCGTAAATTGTTTTTCAACTTATTATCGCAGAGAGGAGGGTTAAATGAAAAATGAGAAAAAAATTCGACTGAAAGAATGACTGACAAATGTTATAGGAAAATCAAAGTGACCGACAAATGAGAGCATCAATTAGAAATGAAAATTGTCATTGTCTATCGATGATCAAAGCAAGCGCCACTGATAAAGTCGATCTGCTGTAGGTCGAGCGCCAGTTCAATTAGTAAAAAAAAAACCACACAATAAGCGATGTGTCTCTCAATATATTAATGACGTCTAGAAAAATCAATAGAAAAAAGACGGGGGACCCCTGCGCATCAATGCTTGTACACAAGAGCCGCACAGTATGTGTGCTGCTATACACAAAATACACGAGCGCGCGTAAGAAAACGACATACGCGATCATCTCCTCACGCCTTTATTATTATCCCCACCTGAAAGATTTCTCGAAAAAAGTGGCAGCAGCCGCACGCGCCTCGCGAGAACATCTGCCGCATGTGGACTCGCGCAAGGTAGTTGCCTGCCGGTCTGCCTGCCATTGGCTTTTCCAGCGTGGATATACACAAGTCCAGCACGAAATACACCTTCTTGCTGTCAAGGAATAAGATCGCGCGGATAATACGCATCACATGTGAGCTCATAGGCTATACGGGCAGGGATGTAGTTTTTTTTCTCTCTCTCTCTCTCTCTCTCTCTCTCTCTCTCTCTCTCTCTCTCTCTTTCCATCACTGAAAGAACAGAGACATGGTGCAAAACGCGCAGGCGGCACTTGTTGTCGATATAGATTTTCCTAGAAAAACGTTGGCAGGCTAGTAAAGAGGAGTATGCGCGCCGTGTATATAGCTATGGAAAGATTTTCTCAACAGCTGAGATTTTTTGTTCCTTTCGTGCTTATATATAAGCGACGTTGATCTTTTTTTCCTCTCAGGAAGGGGATTTTAAACCCTTTGGCTCTTTTAGATTTGAGCGCAGGTAGTATAGAGCTAAGAGAAATAATGCCGTGCTGCCTTCTATGTGTGTACGTGTTTCTAACGGTAGCACTTGGTTGCTGCTGCATGTATACGTTCGTTTTGTTGCGTTTGTCGAGAAAAAAAGAATAAGTTTTTTTTCTCATACACGGATTGAGTTCTCGTCAGCTTCGTGTGTACCTTTACTTTTTCCTCTTCTCGTTGCACGCTCGAGCATCGAGTTCTGATAATTCGCGGCTAAATAATAGTGAGAAAGGATTATAAGGAGGAAAGTTACGAAATTTCGCAATCGTGCAGCACAATGCTCGCGATGAATCTCGCTCCGACGAGGCGCAATGAATCGAGCTTTATAACGAAAGAATTTCGACTTGATGCAACGGCATGTGCTAATTATCAAACGAATACTTTCACTGCCAGCGTGTAAAAGAATCGTTACGTCGTCGTGCAAGAGAGCAAAATTAGACCGAAACAAGGTTTCTTCTACACGCAATCTTTTATAATATATTATTGCACATCTCGGGTTAAGTCGCGATCCCTTCACCGCTCGCAATTATGGATGAAAATTCATCGAGTTAGTAAACAGTGAAAAATGCCAGGCGAGTTGCACATACACACACACGCAAACATAATTATAACACGCGCTAAAGTGACATTCCCTTTCGGTTACGGGGCCTTCTTTTTTTCTTCGTTTCGTCGCGTATGTACAAGCCGTACACACATTTATTTATCGCTTGTAAAGACGCACGAGCAAACGCGCATATAGGCGCAATATTTATCTCATGAATAAATCATATCGAAAGGGGAGTTTACGCGCGAGCTCGCGAGTGCACACGCGTGCGTATGCATATATCGCGCGCACTCGTATACATATTATGTCGGGCCCAGGCAATATGATTTTCCAAGGAGGTATACGGCTCTCGCGTTACAACTATGGAGAGTAATCGAGAGTAAGTTGATTTATCGGGCATAGCGCGCTCGTGTACGCGAGTTATCTGTCTTCAATGCGCTATTAATAGATAATAGTCACATATACTTTGCACAACAGCACTTTGATCATGCTTGCGTCAGCGCGTATATGGCACGTATAAAGGAGCTGTGGATGAAAGAAGAAAAAAATGTAGGAAAAAAAATTGGAAAATGTCGTTGTTCTTTTTTTCCATTGCAGCGTTGTTACTTACTGCTGTTACCGCTGCTCCCCGCTGCCGTTACTCGCAGCGACAAATTTTTCTAATACCCGCAGAACAACTTTGCTTAATTCATTCATCGAAAATAATTACTATATGAAGAAGTAAACTGAAAAAAATCAGGTTTTTGCAGTCTTGTTAGAGCAACTCTTGGCAACTCGTGTATCGTTATCTCGTACTTCATACATCTCCAGTCCGCAGTCAGACTTGCCTCGGAGAAAAAAAAGAACCTCTTGCCCACCCCTCGTCAGGCGCAACAGGCTCGAGGCTCTCTGTACATCGTCCCCCTTGGCCGGAGCGGTGACAATCGTCGCGTCCAACGTTGCCTCGCGCGCACAATACGAGCGTACTGCACGAGGCCTCTGTGCGCGCGGCCCGAGCTCGTTGTTGTCGCGATCGGTCGGGGCCCCCATCGTAGAGGAGCAACATATAGTAGTAGTCGTAGAGCAACAATGATGCCCCGCGCGACTACCTAATGTAAGCTCTAAAAAAGAATGAAAGGAAGAAAAAGAATAGTTCATACTCTGTGCGCTAGTTGCACAGACACGCAGACAGAGAAGGACGCGCGTTACACGTTTCTCCTCTTTTCTTCGCCCCTTTTCTACGCAGGAGCACGCGTACATCTGCCATGGGCGCGTGGCAGGTGGCGAATCGCATCCCCTCCTCTCTCTCTCTCTCTCTATTGTGCATAAGGCCCTTCGAGATGGGCCCCTTATTTTTCATGCGTATATGCGTAAGCGAGCGCGAGGATACGAGCTACATTACATATACAGACGCATGCATGTATGCAGGTTTCATATGCGTAGCTCGGGCTTCACAACAACCCCCACCAAGAACGACGGCTGCAGCTCCGCGCCACGCGACACGTACGGCTGGCGCGTGTCCCCTTTTACGCATTGGAGGGGCGAAAGAGAAACAGAGCGAGCGAGCGAGAAAGAGAGGACTCGACGAGGCAAACCAGAAGCCCAGAGGCTATTGCTGCGCGAAATTTTAATTAATCCCTTGCTATGGGCAATTTGAAATATAAAAAAAACAGGTTGGATATCGCCGTTACCGATGAAAGCGAGGCGAGGTGCAGCGCACACAGGCTGGAAACGCAAAAGAGAGCGCCGACGACGCACATGATCAGCAGCAGCACAACACATGCACGACGCGCGCCTTCGTCATATATATTATAGAGAGTGAGAGCGCCCGAGCAACGGGGCAGATATATTTTTGGCTTCGTGGAAAGTGACGAGGAAACGATGCGTTTTTTAAACATTCCAAAAGTACCGCGAAAAGCAGTTGTTCCGACAGAGGCACGTGCGACCCGTACACAGCGTAATCGCGCGGTAAGATGATTTACGCATTCGCGCGCCTCGAGGCTCGCAGGTGACAACACAACGCGGCTACATAATAGCTCCTGCCCGTCACATTAAGGGCAAAAAATCAAATTTTTGTTAAAACCAAGCAAACATTAAGATTATTGTAAGGCGTGAAAAACAAATAAATTATATTTCTCTAACGCGTTATGTGTCGCATTAGCTGGCATGACTTCGGAATTTTCTCCGACGCCGAAGCACAGCACAATAATGATGCAGCATTGTTTGTATCCAAAAAGAAGATGTCATCGAATTCTCGAATTCAATTTGTCCTCGTGCGTGGCACGGGTATTTAAGGTGAGAAAATTCTATAAGTAATAGGCTTAAATCAACATTTTTACTAGGCAATTAACGGCATTGAATCCATGAATCGAGTATTAAACAATGGCAAGTATTGGAATCACAGATATTGACACCTGGTTTGGCTCACACGCCATAAACCACAGAGAATCAGTAACTTCATGTTCCAATAATTTCTCAATATTGTCCACCTATATTATAAAATACGAGAGATTATGAAGTATACAATACGAAAAAAATGATTTTATTAAAATTGCTCATCGATCGAATGGCTTTTACACGAAGCTCGAAGCTACGAAAGCAGCTGCCTCGAGCCAAGAGGCCGTCGGCCTCTACGTATACACACACACACACACACACACACACACACACACACACATACACACACATATTGGAATATACGTATATAAGTGCGAGTTTCACTCAAAGCCACACAGACGCACACCTATACATGTAAGCCCTCGCGGAGTACAATGAGCCGCATTATGTATAATACTCGGCAGAAGACAGACGTTGCCTAACATATTCTCTTGTCTTTTTGCCATTATTATACTTTGAAAAGTTATCGAATGTGGTGAGGAGAAACCGTTTGCAAGAATTTCAATGGACTCGACTCTGAACTAATTTACTAAGAAGTTATTCTTTGCTTTTTTGAGCTTCGTTCGCGCTGCCAATGTACATCCTCGAGATATTTTTTACACTGGAAAATGCTGAGACGAATATCGAGCTTAAAGAATTGTTTTGCAATATTATCCACTCAAGCTTGACTTTGTATATCGTCGAAAATTTACGCTCGTGCAGTATAAGCTCGTGCAGTACAGCAAGCACACTTTTCCAGCCTATTCAACTCTTTCGGTCCGACGAAAAAAAGGTTCTTTTCCTTTCATTTTGTACTCTAACCCTCGACAATTCATCTAAGCAGAAACGAGTGTGGCTTAACGCTTTATATTATACGTGCGCGGCCATATAGACGAGACAGCCGACGATTGTTCCTACAAAAACGTATATAAATGCACGCTCGTATGCGTGTATATGCTTTATTTTGCTCCGGTGGGTGTTATTCCAACTTTGAGCTTCACCATTACGCACCCCCGTCGTCGTCGTCAGCTGCACCTATATCTCGAGGATTTGCGTTTTGCTGCTACACATGAATGTAAAGAAACTACTCCCTGATGCCGAAAGTATGATTTCAGAAGTTAAAAAAATGACTCTCGATTCTGTTTGGCTGATACTAATATTTGAAAATAGTACTCGAGTTCGTAGCGTATTACCAGAATAATTGAAGTAAATAAACAATTAAGTTGGTAAAATATTAAGTCAAGTTAGTACAATATCTATTCAGCGAACAATACTAGTCATATTTATCAAAATAAGGTGAAAGTTTCCAAAGAATTGACAGAAAAAATTACGCCATAAAAGAAAAAATGAGTCGCTCGTGTACGCCCAACAGAATAAATGTTAGAAATTATCGATATCACATTAGACACGAGGCTCACGTCGAGCGCTCAATCATTTTTCAACCCTTTCTGTATTATCGCCCACTGCCGGAGAACCACCTACGCGCCTTGTACTCCTTTACATTATAATTCAGCTGCGTATGCAACGTATATCAAAAGGGGGTTGACAATAGATCTACGACTTTGACACAGCAAAAGGGTTTTTTCTCTCTCTCTCTCTGTCTAGCTCTCAATTGAGAGAATATAAACTGCGGGCGCATTCGGATCAAGGCGCGCGCTACCCTTTTTTTCGCTATACTGAGCACCCGCATCATTTGCTTATATTTTACATGCGCGCTCGCTCCCCCGCAAGCGGAAGTATATACGTTTACGCATGCACGTAAAAGACTTTACGGAGCGGATACGGCTGCGTTGGCTTCGGCCGATATTTTGCTCGTAGAAAGCTAGGAGGGGACACGACTAGAATGTGTGCGTACGCACTAGCCGATCATGCAGATGGACACGTGTAAACTTCTTTAAGTGATCGAAGAGGAGAGAAGTGGGGGAGCGAACTGCTGATCCCGATGAATTCGTCTCTTCGCAGAGCGGAATATGTACATTTTATATAGCGAAGGCTCACGCGACGCTGTGGTTAGGCGCCTTTCATTTCGAATAATGAAATAGAATCGGAGTACTTATCGAGAGCTTCTATGTCGTTTCGGAGCATATTGCGCCAGAGTACTTGTTGACAAACTTCAACCGCAGCACTTCCGATTTACATTCCGGCCGCTTTTATAAATATATAAAGTCAATCGAAGTTCCGGTTTCGGCCAAACTTCCACGTAATATATGAGTGTATAAGCGCCGTATATGCTACTGAGATTCGAAGTAACATATCGGAAGAAGATCTTTAATTTTGATTTTAGGTCGTCGGTCGCGCGCACTCAACCCCCGGCGTTTCGAGTGACTCCATTGATTTGGAAAAAGGAGGACAACGACACAGGTTATAAGATGTAGCTGATTGATACACTCGATGGACGGTAGCAAGTGCTCCATGTGTCAGATACACAACATTCGAGATGCTATACAGATGCTTATCGCGGAACGATCGAGTGACCGGCACGCGTACAAGTCTTAGAAGAGCTCAAGTGGGAGGAGAGATACGTTGCATCGATGGTCAGCGATATAGACTTGCCTATATGTAGATCGAGAAGCCCATTCGATTGAGACAAATCGACACGTTCCAAGAGTAATGGTACAACAAAAGGTCACTTATCGATCCCATTCATGGTAATAATCGAATCTGCGTATTACGCGTTACACGATCTATCCCGGAAATGTTGGAGAATACGAGAGCAAAGTGCATACCACTCGTCGCTGTAGGGAACTCTTGCACCTACACACGTCGCGACTCTCTGCCAATCTCTACCCACATCGATCATAATAAAGACTTCGACAGCGGTGTTACATATAAGTCCGTGAGTAAGTTATATGTTTGTGTGTTATGATATATGCATGCGCCACATTGCGATCAGTAGAGAGCCCAGACGGCGCAAGGAACGGCCCAGTGTTCGAGCTTTAATTATAAACGCCGGACAAAGGCTTTAATCCTAAACTCTTGGGAGGCTTATATAGGCTGCCCCGCTCGGAGAACGAGCGAGAATATATAACCCACCCATGGGTCCAAGCGTGCGCAAACGCTGATAATAAATTGACTGAAACGTTGCGCGCGGCTGCGGCCGCGCTGCTCCGCTTCTGCTGCGGTTTCGATCTACCTATATATAGGCTACACTCTGGCGCTACATGCTTTTGTAATGAAGAAGCCATTATGAGCTGAAGTAGGGTGGCTTCGATTGTACTTTCATAAGAAGGATGAGACGCATCCGAAGATTTTCAGCCTTCGAGTTTCATATCAAGATTTTAATCTTCGAGTTACTTTTATTTACAAACCTAAGCTTTACATGCACTTCAAAAGATAGATTAAATCTAAAAAAATATTGCTTTCTCATCTTTGGCTTTGATTTTGTTGACAATTTATAAGTGATCGTTTTGATTTAAATTACTTTTCTTGCATAAAATAATAAAACTTTTTGAATTTTTTATAGAAATGTTTTTTCAATTGTAAAACTAGAAAACTGGGGTAAAAAACTAAAACGTGTTTGGAATAATAATGGATTTTTCATATACTTAATTTTACAATAGATAAACAAGTCCAGAATTGCTTGCTGCGACCCCTTCATTGTTTTGTTATAAAAAATGTATCAGCCGTACGTAACTGTCCACTTTTATACGTTAAATAGCATTTAAATTCAAACAAATGGCAGCTTCACACCCGTGGACACAAATAATTTTTTTTTGTTGGTGCTCCGTTGCTTATGTTGAACAAATAATACGTGCAGGTACACACATAATACTGATGAGTTACGACGTTTCCAATGTGCTCTCGCGCGCGGACTGTGTAACACACAAAACAAGTACCGAGCGGGATGCAAAAAAAAAAAAAATAGAGAAGAAATAACGTAGCAAAAAACAAAACAAAGTACAATCGCGCTGGCGCATTTTTTGCCGGTTTTAAGCTTTGTTGTGTTATTTTTTGCTCGATCACTGCGGGTGACATTCGGGGGTGTCGGAGATAGCGCGTGATTTTTTTGCCCGCCTATCGACACTGCTGTGGCTGCTACTGCTAAAACCTACCCAGACGCCCTATTTATACCTAACGTGCTGACTCGTCATTATCTTTGTGTGTGATTTTTTTATATTCAGTTTTGTTTTCATGTACAGTGCTCGTACATAGGAACGAGGTCTCGTGGAGTTGAATATTGTACTCTCTCAGACTTTGCTGCCTTCGTATGCTCGGTCAGTGACACGTCGAAACTAAGTCAAGTAAAAAGTGTTACGTACGTTTACGGATTACGGGTTAATTCATGGCACGAGTATAGAAATATCTATAGATAAAATCGTTTTGAACTTCCTCGTTGCTTTCCCGAGAAAGTTGCATTATTTGAATAAGTTCGCGTGTCGCGCGGCCGAGCTTTTTTGGCCGCCAGTCAAGTGGCCTATGGGCAAATACATGCATAGACTTTGGGGCAATGCGTGTATCTCGACACGAGAGCCAGAGGCACCTACGTCAGAGACGACTCGCCGGACAGGAGAAAAGCTCTCGGATATAGTCGCAGCGCGTGTATACACGTAAGGAGGCCCTTTCCAATTGACGTCATTTGGCTCTTTTGAAGCTAGCTTTATAGCGCATAGTGTATTTTTCGTCGTTTTGGGCTTCATCGCTACAACACACACGCACACACAAGCGTGTAGTATAGTGCCGGACGGGAATAGAAAGCACTTCTCCCTGCTTATGCACGTACAAGCTTGGCGTGCTCGTCGCCGTCGTTGTCCAATGCGCGAAGTAGTTGTTGAAGATTAAGAAGCATTTTTTGACAGGCGACTAGAAAAACGGCGCTGTTTTATACTTCTTTCGCCGACGTTAAACCCGAATACATCGAAAATAACTGAAACTCGATTGCGTGGCGGAAAAAACGAAAAAAGAGAGAAAGAGAGAAAATGTCGCAGGTGAAGAGCCATACAGTAGCCGCCCAGTCAAAGCGCGCACAAAGCAAAAGATACGAGAACGAATCCAATCGAAATGTTTCCCCGTATTTATTCATTCTAGCGAGCTTGCGATTCTTGCGCGTATATACCCAAAAATTCATTTGCCATGAGCGTGCGAATATACACAAATAGGAGCACTGGCAAATATAAAGATACGCTGACTTTCGTATGTCGCCGTAATACCACCAACGCAGCGATAGAACCCGGTATACAGCCAGAAAGAGAGAAAAAATGTTCTGCCATGCCCTCTCGCTCTGGGCACTCTATCTCTCTTTCTCTCTCTCTCTCTCTGTTATCGAGCGTTTGTTGCGGATGTTGCTCTTCCTCGCGTCGCCATGGAAATCGGCAGAGATTAATTATATATACGCAGCAGTCAACGACAGCCCATACCTAGTGCGGGTGCGCGAGGCATTCGTAATTAATCCGCCGCTGCGTGAACAAGCTCTCCTCATATATATACGTATATTATAAGCATTTTTTATCGTTACTTTTTTTGTTTCAAAATTATAATTTCAGCCTCAGACGGAGAAAATGTGCGTGCAGAGCCCTTATTATTATTTTCCTTTTATATTGATCATACGCCGCGTGTTCGAAGGGCGCAGGGAGAGAGACAGGCGCGCTTTTGCTTTCTTTTTGCTAGTACACGCGCGCCGTAACCGAGGGAGGATAAAGAAAAGAGGGTAAAAAATGAATGTCAGGGTCGAGGTATTTGCCGTTAGTATATGCGTGGGTGTATCGACGGCAAGAGTTCGCTTCGAGGGGCCGAGTTCGAGGGCTTTTTTTCAACCCGTTCGATGCTGGCTATACATGTACGAATGCGATACGACGAGCCGAGCACTTATATCTAAATGATTTCCTTATGTATATATTTTTACTTTTCAAGTAGTGCACAAATATTATCGCGCTCCGGTGTTGCATCAACGTTTACCAAGTCACGTAAACTCGGAATCGCTTTTCGCCGGTGCACACGCAATTTCAGCTGCTTCACTTATTTATCAAAAAAGAAAGAAAGGCATAATGAAAAGCAATTCATTAGCATGACTATCGATCTGCTTCCTTTTGTACTGTTTGTCAAAATAATCTGAGGCTTTTACTTATTTTTACACAGGATGAACGAATATACAGACTTGAAATCATCAATTACCGGTTTACGATTATGCGTCAACAAAATATACGGAAAATAACCAATAATACGTTTACTATATAGGATCAAAATATTTGTTTTATTTTCATAAACTTGATTAGTTTTTAAAATTCTATTGTATCTTGTTGTAAACTATAATTTTATTCCTTTTCAATCCAGAAAACAATCATTCATAAATCAAAATAATCACTCAATAAGCCATTTTGAATAAAAACATATTGAGTCAGTATTGAAAAGTCAACAATTTATTTAAATTTATTCAAATAAAAGTGTCAATATGCAAATCAATGATAATCCAATGACTTAAGTAAGTATTTATACTAAGCGTAATTTACATATGATGGGCTCATTTGCATAGAAATTTTGAATCGAGCGTGATATTTACGAATCCGGAAGATTTGTTCAAATTAAGAATATCGGAAGTTGGTAAAATCTAATTTTGCTATCACGTGTGCGCATAATTATTAAATAAAATTACGAAATGGAGATGACCATCGTAACAGCACGAAAAAGATGATGGACGAAAAAGCGTCTTTCGTGCAGCAGAAGAAACGATGTGATTGTCGTCACGAGTGACCTGCATTTTCACACACTTTGCATTCTATGTCTTGGCGACTCTAAATTTATTGACGTCTTCAATGAATACTTGACTAATTTTAAACATGCTTACTCTTGATATACATCCAGATGTTTCTTTTTATAGAATACAACAATTTTACCTAACTTTTTTTTGTCGGAATTTGAAAAAAGCCGACTTCGGTGCAAAGTCACCGTCATAGCTCGTCCATCTATTGCGGCGTGAAGTGTTATTAACAATCACACCTTACTCGTCTCATCATCTCTCATTCAAATTCGTTCGCAGCTTGAAACATCGTCGGCGCCGCATCCATTTTCTAATGCACCTTTCCGTCATCGATCACGACGCCTACCAATACGATTGGCTCATTTAGACAATACTCCTTGGTCCATTATGTCAACTCATCGCTTTTGCGGTATATGTCTCCGCAAAAGGGAGAGCATTTTTGTAAGAAATACACAGTTGATCTCAAGAGGCGGGCATTGTGACAGAAAATCTCACTTATTTGTGGACATTGATTAGTCATGGTTCAAGGGTAGTTCATGTATCATATACAACACTTCAACTGTTACAGACATCTTACCATGAAAGATCTTTTGTAAGGTAAAAGAAATGGTCTTAAAATGCAAGGAACACTCGTTTTTAGCTGCATAATACATCAAGCTAATTATTTTAAACATTCTAATAATGTAATTAGCGTTTTTGAATACATTTTTGCGAATAACAATCCTTCATAAAATTGAAGTACCGCGAAGAAGTCTCCAAAGTGTTCCGAGAAAAATCATAAGTTGAAACCCGCAAAGTCAAAAACGTGTCTTTGCTCTACGTACAAGGAACATGAAGATTCTATTATGACCAACTCCTGAGCGTGTAAATTCCCACGTGTAAATGCGAATGGACTTTTCGAGTACACTTTGTAATGGGAAAATTTACGAGACGTTCATTATACAGAAGTAAGAGAAGGACGAAAATGGCATTGACGCACCTTGTAATCTTTTGTGCATTTTGAGTACTTTTCTTTTGATGATATGCGACACTCCAGTTTATAATCGTGTAAATTCAATAATATTATTTCGCATTTTCGTACATCATTATAATAATATTGAGGGTATAAAATTGAAAGACTAGGTTTATTATCCAATCTCTTGTTTTATGCTCTCTTCTTTTCTCAAGGGGTTTCATCCAATCACTCAACATAAAAAATTTTTGCAATCAAGAATAGTAGAATAACAAACAATATAAATGTACGTTGATCAAGCGTACAAGTAAGGTGTATTAATATTTTTAAGACTCATCAGCAAAATACGGATCTTTTTTGAGAATATTTTTTTATTAATTCCAAGGATCTCGTATTGTGTTGAAAATTTCTCGAAAAATCATTCAGTGATTTCACTCGCAATTGTAAGAAAGCGAAGCGAATACATGTAAAAGAGACACAAATCCAAAATAGAAATGATTTGTACATCTTATAAGTGTATATGATAATCAAAGTAATTTACAAATATTTAACGGAACTGGAAGATACTTTGGAATTCAATAAAAGTTGAAAAGTTTATTAATTTATCATCGAATTTTTTGTTCCGTATACCATGTGTTGCAATAAATCTCCACTAGTAAAAGAAATTCGAATGAAAACAAAAAATCGAGGACCTTTAAATTTGTCCTTTCAGCGGTAGAAAAAATGCAAAACAAGTTGGCGTTGTCAATTTTATACATGTGTTTTTCAGTGGTAGTTTTTTTACCATGAAGTAGTACTCAAGATGAGCAAATTTAATGTCGGTCAAAGTTTCAAACACGTGTACCCAATCAACACTTGTCTGATAAAAAAGTTATTCAAGTCTACACTTATTTATAGATAATTTTTGTATTCTAGTTTCTGCTTTGAAAAGAGAAGAGACTTGTTTTTTCTTCCATTTAAGCGGATTGAATATACACATATATCGCACAGTGAGCGACTTGGACGAATAAACAAAAATATGTTTGAGAGAACGCGGGAGATGCACATGGAGAGACCTTTCGGCAGTTTTAAAAATAATCCGCGAGAATTTTTCGAACGAAACACGAGGTTTAAAACGATCATCGAAAGAGCGCGTTGGGCCCCAAGCCATATGTATACCAGAGACTATTACACTTGATGTACGATTTGTTTTTCCACGATTTTCAAACAGGCAAAAAAAGAAAGAAAGAAAAGCTTGCGCCATTATAATTTAAAATCACAACCATTTCCTTACGACCACATCATCTCTTTCTCTCTTACAAAGTACGAAACTTGTCTCTATAGAAGTCGAAGCAGTAGCTTCTTTCTCTTCTCTTGTCGGCGAAATAAATAATGAGAAGCAAAAAACCCTATATCGCGTAAAAGAGCGAGTCTCTCTCATCGAGAGCAAAAAAGAGCAGGCGAGCATGCATCGCTGGTAGAGAGAGAGAGAGAGAGCACGCGCTAATAATAGAGCAACGCGTGAGGGTGCAGAAGCAAAAGCAGCAGCAACAACGCAGCGCTCAAGAGGAATTGAATTTCCAGAGCAGAGGCAGCAAGCGAGAGAGAAAGAGTCATTATGCACAGAGAGTGCGAGGCTGGCGCTATCATTGTGGAAAATTTTCTAAAGAAAATTATATATTTAATATGCTTGGCATGTATTTGTGCCGTGTAATTTTATGAATTGAAAATTACCTACGACGATGGTCTTTCTTTGTATCAGCGACTGTTTGTAAACACTGCACAGAGCTGATGCACACGTAGCAATGATTTTCCTCGTAACGAGTGACGATTCGCAGTTCTCATACTTACATGCCCGTTACAGTGCATATATGTATTCGCCGAGTGAGCTTAATGGACTCTACAAAGACATCGCATAAACGGAAGTTGTTGCAATTATTTTTACGACAAGTAACCAAGAACTAAGTCGACGCCGTGCTTCAGCGTATAACAGGGTATTATTATTTTTTAGAGGAACGCTAAATCATCAGTTCGCGGCATGTATTGCGTCACTGGAATAATTCATGTCTTTTACGGTAAGACGTTTTAACGAGTTAAGACTCAATTACTTCTTCGCTTGGCTTTATAGACCGCCTGATCCATCGAGCTTCGCATTAGATTTGAACTGTGTTAAACAAACAGCAAGTAAACGCTCTATCAAATTTTGCCTTGGCGTGGGTGTGAAAAATTGCGAGATGCCGTTCTTTTCCAAAAATCGAGATCCCACCATGTATATTTTTCGTATAATGAGGGAAAAATAGCCTCGGAGCCACGCGATAAGCACGCGGTATCTTCTGTTTTTGATTTTGGTGTATATATAGCTTCGGACGAGTCGCGTTCTACTTACAGGGGTTTCTTCCGCGTAAATGTGTGAATATATTATACGCACAGCAGGAGCGCGACGAGAGACTAATACTAACGGGTAATCTAGAACGAATTGGCTCACACGGCAAATATTACCTCATTTTTCAAACGAATAGATTTTTTTTAAATTTGAAGAAAATCTCGAATCGAATTGTAAACGAATTCGAAATGAATGACAATTTCAAAGGATTGTTTTAAAGCCTAGCCATCATTAAATTGCTCAAGTGGTTGTAATTTTTCAATTCACACCCATATGATGGCTTTTTTCCATTTTCAACTTGGCTCTTGTGGGCGACTTAAGAACGGTCTACAAGATGCTAGCCGCAGATGCTGTTGTCATATGGCAGACAGCTAGGCATTTACATAGGAGATCCACTCAACAGAAAAGTTAGCGTGACGTGGGCGTTTTGTTTCTGTATGCGCTATAGTCCAACTTGTTCCATGTACTATTACATTTATAAATGCATTAAATGAGAACTTTCCGGGTTAATTTAATTAGGAATTTTATTGAGCCGATTACTTTACTCCGAACATTAGTTTCTAATTGTGTTACAGGTGTTAAATACAAACACTTTTAGTGTCGGCGGCTCATGTAAAATTTACATTTGAAATTTTTTCACAGTCACTTGAGACAATGATGTCTGAAGTGAAATAGCGGTTTAAAATATTCGTTAACAATTATATCCTTTTTAGATATTATGTTGAAATTATTTTGACCAGAATCATTTATAAATTAAATTAGTATAATTAATGTCTCTTTTAAAATTTTTAGGTCCAGAAACATTTCAAGATTTATTTTGGTGAGAATTTAATTTCATCAGATCTAACTCTCGTGTCAGAGTAATCACAAAAATAAATTATAAAAGCCTACTACATCTATAAAATTTTAATGGTTTTTTATTTTTGTAAATAGGAAAATCACGATATAGCTCAACATATTACATGATTGATAATTTTCAAAAAAGAAAGAAAAAAACTTTTAAACTTCATATAGGAATAGCAGAAATATGATATTATTTATCGAAGATATCTCCAAATCTAGCTAATTAAAACTAACAAGTCTAAAGCTTGATAGGGTCTATACTACTTATAATAATAGAAAATTCTCGATAGAAAGAAGAAACATTTTTTAGAGTTCATTGCCCCCTACAAAGTTTTACTCTAGTGAAACGAGTATTTTATGAAAGAAAAATTTGTATCTATATAAAAAATACAATAACATCTGAATTATAAATTTCAATGAATAATATTTTATTAAAGGCTCTAAAACATTTTTTACATATTTTTTCGTAATCAGTAGAAAATTTAGATTATTCAACTTAAATGAATAAATGATTTTAAGTATGAATGTTATTCATCGAAAGTGCATGTTTTAGATAGATTTTAGTGCGCAGAGTGCCCCATTACGCCGAACGTGGCTCAAAAGTGTACTAAAAACAAAACTTATTACAGATGGCGCAAAAAGCATATTTACTTATGCTGTAGCAGAAGTCAATATGAACAGTTGTCGGTAACTTAGAAAATAACAAATTCTGTATCCACTTCCGAAATATTTAAAGCTAAAGCTTATTTGAAATTTTCGTAAGAAACTTCCATTAATTAATAAGTATACATTCGTCAAAGATTTTATAAAATATGAAATCTCGACTGGTAGGTAATATTTTCTAGTAAATTTGAAAAGAGAAATTTTTTAATTCAAGAAAATTAACAACTCGAAAATTATCAACTTGAACATTATCAACATATTCTTAAGCCTTTAAAACGTACTCCCTCCAATCTTAAAAAAAGCAAATCTGGTTCCTTTGAAAAAATGAAAATGAACGCAATATTCACACCTTTTACAAATTGGAAAACTTCTTTGAAAGTAAAAAAATACTCCAGCAAAGTTCTTAATGATTATGCGGTTTGGCGCACTGGCGTATTATACATAACAGTGGCTTCTTTCATTCAGAAGACTTGGGTACGCAGACCGCACACGGCACAGATGCTAACGATGGCAACACGCGGCGTCGGTTGCAGAGCACGAGACAACAATTATGACAATATCCGCGCGTACATGAAGGAGGCCATGAAGGAGTCAAGTATTCTCGAGTCGGAAAAGACAAAAAAAATAGGTTCTCTCACTTCATTTTATGTGCATATTCAACAGCGACTTGAGAAGAGCAAATCCGCTGCTTTTACGAGTGAGTTGCTGCGCTAGATACTGACCTAAATATACACTCGGATTATGGGACATGTCACCGAAATAAAGTGTATATAAACGATCAATAACATATACCATTTTCACACGAGGGGAATGCTTTTTTTGGACTCGAATATATACCCTAAACATCTAAGAGTCGTAATATGAAGTAGAATCGCTTTTGCGCAAAAAAAATAGTTGCGCAAAGCACGTTCCGCGTATTTAAAAGCCAAAAGGCTGCAAGATTTAATTTCTCAGACTTTCTTCTCGGTGCTTGGAGCTCGAGCTCATTGTAACGGTGAAGATTTTTTCTTTCTTCGGTGAATAAGAATAAAACTTGAAGGCGCACGAGAGCGGTACTGGTCAAGGTCGAAGGATGAATCATGGGGGATACAATAATGTGAGCAGTATATCGATCGTTCCTTTTCTTTTTTTTCGTTTCCACCCAAAATGTTGAGAATCGATTTACTGCGGACGAATTTGAGTTAACTGGTTCGAAAATGCAGATTCTCACGGCTTGCAGGTTCGTCGAAAAATGCGCGATTTAAACGCGACCAAAATAGCCGCTTTTCGTTCGTTTTGTTGTTAAAAACAAGAGATGGCAGCGCGAAAATACATCGATGAAACGTTCGATGCTTTGTTTACGATGAAAAAAATTAAAAAAAGAGTTGAACGAACACAATCGCAAATGCAATCTTACTTTCGAAACGTCGCGTGTAATATCAACGGACATTCGAGATCATCTGCATGAGAATGAAACCTAACCTCGCAACAACTGAGCTCTTATCAGCAGCTGTCTTATCGCATCGTGGGCATACTGAGCTAGTAAACAATAACGAGTGATTTTAAAATCAAAACAATCAACCGATCGAAAATTCGTATTCGAACGATGTTTTTAAAAGAGCCGAATGACAGAACAGTAGCAGTAGTATCTCACACCACTCTGCATGTGTCAAAAAAAAAGAAAAAAAAGAAGCAAGTTAGCAAAAAAACGTGCTAAAAACTTTAATAAACTCACCGCAATGTCCGTTGTTGTTACTCGACGATTGGCCCATCTTTTCGAACGATGTGTCGGGCTCGCTTCGTCGGGTCGCGAATAAAACTGCCGTCAAAAAAATCCTGCACTTATGTCAGCAACGTGAAGATAACATCCGTACGATCTCATACTCGGCATACAGAAAGTGTATAACGAGAGCAGCAGTAGCAGCAGCAGCAATTGCAGCAGCCGAGCGCTTGCAGACTATTTTTCACTGGATATCTCGCGTTAAAATCGTCGTCGCGTTGCAGTAAATTAACCTCTTGGCCAGGAATTCGTTGTTTCATTCGTTGAGTCGTTATGTTTGTTATTGCTGTATAATAATTAAAAAAGGTAGGTACTACACTGGAGCAGAGGCATCGCTCGTGCAATGCTCGGATGCATCATCAAACACTCGGCGCGACACTGTAGTAGAGTCGAATCGACATTAGCCGGCTTCTTTATCATTAAATGTCACTTGGATGTTAGCGTGCACTGTTCCTAGCCAAGACTCGTACAATGTCTATAGCTATACACATGCAGTACATAAGAGGTTGTACTCGAGGACTCGCAGAGCAGGTCTTACATGTATGCACACGTTAATATATGTATGAACGTTGGTGTGCCCTATACACTCGCGCAACTCGGCTGCTGCGTGCGCCTTTGTATGTATATAGTAAGGTACCGCAAATGACACATATATCGCGATTTCTCGGGCCACTGCTGCTATTGGTCTGCCGCCGACTCGTGCGAAGTGTGGCTGGAGCAGCACTGCAGCAGTTCGCAATGTGCCAAATGTGACTGTGTATGTAGCCAGTAGCATGTGTATACACAACAACACTGTTGCGCGCAGACGTGGACGCTCTATCGTGACCTCTTCGACTCTCGCACACTCGATTCTCGCGTTTGGCTCATCGTTCGTTTTTCGATTTTAACACGAGCTCAACCAAAACGTTCTTTCCGTCTGTTTACTCATACGTATACTATATATGTGTAAGTGGCTCTGCAAACTATTATCATGCTCTGGGTGATTTTAGTTCGAGAAAAGATCTGCGCGCGATCTCGCGTGCCGTTGTTGCTGTTACAGCTTCGGTGAGAGAACTTTATTTTTGATTTACAAGTGTAAGCTCCACCGCGGCGCCCGCTTATTTATTGGACGCGCGAATTCGGGTTTCGAATGTTTTTTTTTTCGTTATACTTTCCGGGAATCGGCGTGTGGCATTGTTGAACTGCGAAATCGACTCTCGTGTTGCAATGCAATCCAGACGCCGCGGGGATATTTTCAAATTTAGGCGCATAATAACGAGATGAATCGTTAATTGGAGATACTATTCGTGTGAGTTAATTATAATCAAGTTGCGAACTCTGTTTTAAAAAAGTAATAACCGCAATTCGATAATGTCTAGTGATATCGTGCAATGTAGAATTAGCCTTGGACAAAAAACGAGTACCCCAGCGCAATGTGTACGCAAACCGAGATCAGTGAACGTTGCAGAAAATGACGACATCCGCGTGCAGCTCCGTGGCCGTTTTGTCGACGATTCCGCGCCTGTCTCAGCATTTGAAACTCGCTCTGCCGAACGTCAGCTTCACCGATGTTCTCGCAGGTAGGCCTGAGCACCGTAACGATCGTCGGAGCCAGTCAACTTTTTCGCTCGCTATTTATTCTCCATTTTGCATGCTTACTCGTTGATCTAGCCGATAAGAGCTGTCGCGTTTTCTACAATTTCGAGCTCGAGTAGTTATTATTGCAATTTTTTGAAACTTTATTTTTATTTTTTCTTTCCTGCATACGCTTTGATTTCGATCGCGGCCTTGGCTTTAACGATCATCCTGCAGTTATATCGTTTGTTTTTGCTTTTCCAGACGACAGCACGCGATCGAGACTGTCGAACGCCGAAATAATAGTAGCCGACGCCAATTTGCTCATTGGCCACGTAGAAAATTTACCGGCCACCAAATGGGTTCAAATGACCTGGGCAGGAGTGGAGGGCTTCGTGACGAAATTGCGCGACTCCAAGACGACCCCTCCGAATTTTCAAGTGACTCGTTTCAGCGGTCAGAGCTTCGGCTACGCCATGTCCGAGTACGTCGTCGCGCAGATCGTCAATTTCGAGCGCGACCAGAGAAGACAGTACGAGAATCAGAGCCGGGCCAAGTGGGAGCAGTCGGGCTGGGTATCGGATCACAGGAGGCTCTGCGAGTTGACCGTCGGTATATTGGGAGTCGGCGAGATTGGCGGTTTCCGTGAGTATCGCGACGACCTCGACTTGTCCTATACTCGGGAATTTGTCTAATTATTTTTACTTCATCGCAGTGGCTAAAGTTTTGAAAACTCTCGGAGCTCGAGTTTGGGGCATGTCCCGATCTCCTCCGGCAGAGATTTCTGAACAAGATTTCAAGCGAAGAAATTTGCATTATCTCGATGCGCACGTAACCGGCGCTAGTCTAGCAAAGCTGCTGGAAAGTTGCGATTACGTGGTGAACGTCATGCCCTCGACGGACTCGACCAGGGGCTTGTTGAACGGAGATGCGCTCAAGAGTTGTGCCGCCAGAGGCTCGGTATTCGTCAACATCGGCCGTGGCTCCGTAATCGACGAGTCCGACTTGATCAATGCTCTGGAGCGGAAGTGGATATCGGGTGCCATTCTCGATGTTTTCGAAAACGAGCCGCTCAGCGAGCATAGCAAATTGTGGTCGTTTCCGCAGGTAAAACACAATGGATTCGTCGATTGGATAATACATTATATCGAAAGCTAAAGTTTGATATTTTTTGATCTTTAGGTGACGATCTCGCCTCACGTGGCGGGCATCTCTAAGCCGGAAGATATAGCTCAGGTATTCGCGGCGAATTACGCAAGATACACGGCTGGAAAAAGTTTGCAAAATGTATTAGACCACAATCGCGGTTATTAGAGTTTATAAAATGTGTACGCTGTTATTATTACAGCGAAAAGGGGGATAAAAAAGAGGAGAAAAAGGCACAAATAAAAGTATGAAAAGAAAAGAGGAAGGCTTTACTCATTCAATGGACGTGTGCTGCCCTATACTCTCATACATTATACGAGCTCGAGAAGAAGTGTAAATAATTCAAGTTCTCGCTCGAAAGTATATAAGTGCGGGATTACAATGCAGAGCTTTGCTCGAGCTGGAATGCGTTACATGCAGGCGAGCGCTCGGCCGCAAGTACCACATCCACATCTTATAAATTACTGCAGCGTAATTATTGTAGCCCCTCGCTGTACGGCAATCGCAGTTACGAATCTCTCGCGCGAAAAAAAGCTCGCAGGATCTCCGCTGGAAATCAATATACGTAATGCGAGTATAAATGCAGGGAGGCGCGCACCGGACGACGAGCCAGCGAGCATGTGCTGGAAAAAGCATCGATTGAATTTCTCACCGTGTACAAACACGCGCCGCGTCGCTCCGAGAACAAAGCTCATGTGGTCCCATTCTGATACAAGGGGGTTCGCGATGTGTACACACGTTTCTCTGTAGCTACGGAAGTGTGTCGGTGTGTATGTACACACGGCTGTGCGTTTATACACGATTATATAGATATAGGTCGACTTGCGGCGCGCTGCGCACACGCAGGAGGCAGTTTTCCGTAGTCCGCGAGCTACGTTACGCGATCTACTCTTGTACACACACACACACACCCACCCACACATTAGACACGCATACATGTGTAGACTAGACGTGTTCCCTTGACTACCCTGCGGAGCACAGCAGACACACATTGTATTATTACACGAGCTCAACGAGCGACGCCAGACTCAGGCGTAGAGGCAGTTCATGTAGCACATTGGCCGCACCTGGTTGCCAACGGCCTGCACCTATCTACCCGCAAGCTCTCGTCTCGCCTCGTCTCGCTTCTCTCATTCTTCTCCCCGGTGGCGGGATCGCCTCAAGTGCGTCGTTGTCGCGTTTCCAATCATCTTGGCTGTTGCATCGCGAACCGCTTCTCTATAACTATGCCGATAATTCTTTAGAAAATCCATTTTCTTTCTTCTTCTCTCTCTCTCTCTCTATCTTTCTCTCTCGAATGCGACGCGCAAGAAGCATGATAATACATCGAACCCGCGCGAATCGAGCGCCCTGCAGTGTCGTCGTTTCCGCGCCGCAAAGTTCATCGGCCGCGATTTGCCGATGCAGTTGATGATCGCGTCGATGCCACATTCGGTCTTTCGGAACGAGTTTCACACTGACGCGTGCGAACACGATCGAGACGAAGCTGAGCTTTTTTTCTTACTTTTCCTCGGCCAAAGCTATTCGAATTTTGACGCGCGCGAGTTGCAGTGATTGCTAATAGCGACGTCCTATGGAATTAGATGCGTCGAACCAACGACCTCGAGTGACCCGATTTCCCGGACAAGCGACTGAGTTATTTAGCGATTTTGAATAATCGTTTAGTGCAGTGCGTGCTTTTACAGTGATTTTACTCGACAAATTCGTGAATACCGGTAAAATGAGTGTAATAAAGATTTTGGCTGTTCATTTCATTGCATTGATAACCATCAATAATTTTGTACAAGGTGAGTTGAATTTCAGTTAGTTGAGCGCTATGATACATTTGTATATTCTGTCCATCCTCGTGGTCGAGAGCACATTAATCGAAATTTGAAAAATATCAATGATTATAATTAGTAGATAATTCGTTTTTGAAAATCTTCAACGATTTTACTCACATTTTCTTGTAATGCAGAAAACCAAAGTCAATGAGAGAATTTTTTTCTTATAATTTTTCGTTGTAATCATAAAGTTTTATAATTAAGATCGAGTGTTTAATAAATGTAAGACCAAAATGCGGAAGTAATTGTCATACGTAATAATGTTGAAAAATGTTAAAAGAGATTCTGTCCCCTATATAATAATAGTCGCTTAGTCCCCTAAAAGACGAGTTAATTTTCCTCGTGCCGATATCTTGTTATACAGCTGCAGTGAATCATTTTCCTGTAATACAATATTTACGCACTTATCGATTCGCCTACATACGCAGAGCGGCAGGAGCTAAGTTTCATTATAATAGTCGATAAAGCCAAAGATCTCGCATGACGTGCCCGCGTTCAATTTTATGTTGAGGATGCAGTTCATTCAACTCGCTCCTTTCGTGCATTATTATTGGCACGTGACTTATTTAATGCGCGAAGCGATGCATAATTAAATTTCGAATGGAAAAAATTGTTGTATTTTCCACAGATGTGGAGGGAATCGCTTGCTACATGTGCAAATCCGTGAACGGCAGTTATCCTCCTTGCGACGATACTTTTCACAACAATCAGACGGACAATTTACTAGCCAGCCCCTGCTTTAGTGGCCGAAAGGGACGTATCGGCTCGTTTCCGGCTTCGCATTGCAACAAGCTCACGGGTGTTTACGGTGAGTTTCTTCGCTTTTATCAAACAATTAGATACGTTTATTGCTCGCATGAAATACGTAACGAGTTGCGATCTACGATCGGCAGGCGACGATGGCTCGACGATCACGATAAGATTTTGCTCTCTGGACAGCGGCTCGTTGACGATCGATTCCGAGCTCGTCAGAAGCTCCAGTTGTGGCGGCTTCGTATTAGACGGGAGGTAAGCGTGGCTCTATTCCGCATTCGTCATGCGGCACTTATATGCTTCATCTTCTATTCACTACATAATTTTTTTTTTATAGACACGTACACGGATGCGCTATGTCGTGCAATGATAACGACGGCTGCAATTCGGCCATTCGATCGATGAGCTCATCGATTGTCACGATCGCTACAGCCACATCTCTGTCGCTCTTCGCTTTCGCAGTTGTGAGCGCGTAAACAAAAAATTGAAAAAGAAATACTCACGTTACCTGTGCACTGCCACCTGCGGCTACTAAATATAACAATATATTTCTGTCGTGTTACAATCGAAGAACAATAATTTTATATTTACAGCCTTTTGCTAATCGAGCGTTGTATATGTTAAGCACGCGACGATTCAAATATGTGTGTAATATTCTTTCATCGAAGACTGTTTAGAAATAATTGACCAAGATTCATCAAACGAAGCAGAACTCTTTTATCGTTGGCCAATTTTTTGAGGACGAGCCACAATCAAAAATGTTTGCTTGCATTCATAAGGACGACAGTATAATATTATAATGTACATTTTGTAACTATATGATAAATTATAAATATTTTACACAATCACAGCAATACAACTGCCTTACTCAAATGTAAATTATAAAAAATACTCAGCCATGGGTGTAAACGAATGAACTATAAATATATATATTATTATAAATCTCTAATTGTGTGAAATCTTCGACACGAGTGTAAGCGCGGGCACGCATATTCAAGTATATTTTAAGTCTTTTTACGCAATCTATACATTATCGTCGAGAAAATAAAAGAAAATTTACTACAAAGACTCGTGGGTCAGATTTCCCCCTTTTTTAATGCGCAAGTTTACATATACAGGACCTCGAGGTTGCTGAAAGTTTTTTTCGACAAAAAAAAAAACGAATATCAATGCGACGGTGCTTACGCTGACGTTCAGTAGCGAAATTCACGTGCCATCCCTCGACGCGCGCTCCGTGTCTTATCGCGTACTTTAAAACCGGGAAAATTTCGTTTTAGTCTATTAAACCTAAAAACAAAACTAGCCAGAGTAAAATCATGAATCAGCGCTGTACGAAATTGCCGGTACGGGCCGTTAACAAGAATCGCGAAGTAGCCGATGATCGTGCCCAAGTCGTCGCGCAACCCCAACAGCGTCAGCTGCAGCAGCAGCAGGACGAAATGCCGGAGCAAGTCGACGAGTGTGTGGCCATCATGGAAACGACGACGATCACGGACTACGGCAAAACTCCGGCGAACACGGTAAGATTTGCCTTTTCAATGCGCAGACACATTGCGAAATAGCGTATCAATCGTTATCGCGTCCCAGGGCACCCGATTCTCGCGGATGCTCGCGTGGCCCATCAAACTGCTGCAGCAGTTGGGCTGCAGGGTGACTCTGGAACTCGGCCGATTGCTCGACGACAAGGTGTCGAACGCCAACTCCGAAGACCCCATCAAATACCTCAAGAACATCGCGTCCTTCGTGATTTGTCTCGTCATCGTTAAGCACTACTCGGATTACATCGATAATGTTGGTGTCCGATGGAGCGATCTCGTTTTTCGCGCGCATTAATCAATTCAACTTGATACGACAATCGTAACGACGTTACAGATGATCGAGACATTCATAATCGCCTCTTACGAAGAGATAACGCACTTGTTCAGGCTGCTGAACAATTTGGAGTGCAAAGATTTCGACACGATAGGGGCATTCTGCATAGTCGTATTGTTCTGGATCGGAGCTTATCGCATCGTGCGCAACATAATTGTCAAAATAGCCGAGGCCCCGAAATTATGCAGCTAACCACGGTAATAATCTATTTGTGTTTGTATACGTACCTTGCGGTTGTGCCTCTTTGCGTCTCCATCGCCTTCTCCACGAGGAAAAGTTAACTCCGAATATCCTCATTATAAAAAGAAAAAAAAACTATTTAATCACCATCACTGTGCACGGCACTTTAGAAAGTCTTATGAACACGTGTCAAACAATTATGAATCCTTGTTTACAGGTATTCGCTCTGTGGGTCACGCATTGCAGTAAGCTAGAGCTTCTGTTTGTTTTGGTGTTGTACATCGTACGAAGATAATTGATGGAGCTATTTGATTTATAAATGAAAATTCTGTACGGAGGTTATGTGTATATAAACAACATTTTATTATTATTATAATAATAATAATTATATACACACTTGTATGGTATAAAATAACTTTAGAATATCTATTTAAAGATCTAATTATTCTATATACAATATATTGTCTATCATTTTCTTACACGTGCTTAAAATATGGTTATTTTATTTTAGTTTTCTTCTCTCGACGTTAGGAGTACAAGTATGAATACGTCGAAACATGGGTACATCGAAGTACATTTCGTGTAAACATGAAAATCGTAGTCGATAAAAAATAGTCATCTATGCTCATTGGGGGCTAAATTATCGTGTCTCTAGTAAATACGAAATAAGTGTAAAGATAGCACTGATGGATCAATTGCCCGTACATTCTGTGCATGTTATGATTCCCAACAGCTAACATTTCCATGATTATGAATGTTATAATGCACGAGTAAAATATTCTAATTAAACTTGCAATTATAAGTAAATTTATAAAAATTATTCTTAAGGCCGAATACATTCGCGATAAGGCCACTGCGTAATACTTTGATTTGACTCAGCTTAAAAAAAATTTGCAATTGATTTTATGGAAATTCATAAAAAAAGTTTATGAACCGATGAAGAGATGATTATTTAAATAAACGACCTCCAGTCGATTATTCAATCACTTGAACAAAGTTTCTTTTTTTCATAAGAATGAAGCGTCAGTTTCTTTTACTCGACTATTGTAATTTTCAATCTGCGCTCGGGCCAAGAGAATGTTTTTGGTAATTGTAGCTGGAAAAATACGATTTAATTATTTATAGACGTGTGTATAATAATAGTCATAATAATATTCAGTTTATTACTTGTTGTGAGCCATCAAGAATTTGTAGTTCCTGGGCCATTGTCTCTGCTAATTCGTCGGAAAGAAGAATCTGTAGCCAAGGAGACTGGAAGACGTATGGATTTTCTGTCGTTGCTATCGCACCGCTAACCGTCGATGCAACAAATGTGATTGCTGCATTCGTTATGAATGATTTGAAAGTAAAGTGTCGCCCGTGCATGATTCTTCCTCTGTAAAAATTAAAAAAAACACGATGAAAAAATATTCATGTACATAGAATAGCTTTCAAACAATTAAATTCTTACTTTATCGCCAACGGAAGTATCGATCCAGCCTCGCGATTGAACGTCAAATGAACTCCATCTAATTTAACGATCGGTACATTTTCGGATTCTGATTGCAGCTCTGGATCCTCGGCGGACATCTGCGATACCGATCTTAAATTCGATTCGTCCTCGTCATCCGAGTCTTGTTTTAACGTGTCCCTATATTTTTCTTTGTCAACGTCTTTGTGCATTCGTTCCCACCAACATTTGGCGGTGACCGCGCAAAGATCCGAACCCTCGCGCTCTATACCCATGCGGATTTTTTCTGCCACCGTTGAATCCTCTTCCATTATGGATTTTACTCGTCGTGGGTTAGTTATGAGCCAGGGACCACAGATTTGACTACTTTTCAAGAGCTCCAATACACCGAGTCCGTTCCAATGCTGAGCCGCTTGAAGTTCTTGCGCTGTTATGCCCACAATTTGTAAAAATGATACCTGTATGAGGAATAGGTTTTATTTGGTGATGAGATATTTTTAAGGTATTTAAAAAAAATGGCATTGAAAGGGCTAAGAGTCGTACCGTTCCGTGTGGCGAATTAAAAGTACGAAGCTGTGGGTCTTCGGCCACCAATATTTCGTTGATTTTGCCGGGTCCGGCGTGTATTCCCGCGGTAGAGTCCAACGGCGAGTGCTGAGCCACGTGATCGCCCGGATAGAGTATGTTGCCCGACGAAAAGATGTATTTGCTGAGCTCCTGCATCATTTGGGCCGGCCACGGTGGCGGCGTGTGCTGACCAGGCTCGCGCAGCAGTCGGAACGTGAGCTCGAAACCGAAGCCGCTCGCCCGCGGCGGATTCGATCGTTTGTGCACTCGATTGTCGCCGTGAAGATCTGTCAGTCCTAGGCTGGGAACAGACGTTATGTTTTACGATACGATTGTTATGATTTACAATTGATCGAGCGACTTTTCACTCGCAGCTATATTTACATGGGCTATCTAAATTTTTCTTATGCCTCAAGGGTTAAAAACGAGAAATCTTCATTTCCGGTACGTATATAAACAAAGATCTTAACACGCGTCTGCACTCAAGGCTCGAATCTTACATCGTACTTGATATTTTTCTTCTTTTTGGCTCTTTTTCCCCGTGGCAGTTATTATTAGCAAAGGAAGAGTGTGAATATGAGAGAAGCACTTGAGAGCAGGGGATTTATTTCCCTATAAAAATACATATGGCTCAGTAAATTAAGTAATTTTTGCACATCACATTGTAAAACTTTAAAATATTAATTGTTATTTTAAATATTTTAATTAATATTTATATTTACAGGCTCACGAACTGCATCGTACGAAAATGTTTGTAATATTTATATTAAAAATGACAATTGTATTTTAAGAATAGAATAATGTTTTATCAGATCTAAAGAATATTTAAGTAAATTTTTTTTTTGAATTATTTATTTACCGGTCAGTGGCCAATAATTTTCAGAAATGTAGCAATCTGTGTATTAGAAAACGAAACGAATTAATATCAGAGTTGTTAAATCCATAATCTCGAGATGTCTACGAAGGGCCGAAGAGCATCTAATTTAAGAAGAGACGCTTTCGTGCATTAGAAAATTTCCCCCTTTCCAACTTTGTTTTAATCTTTTGGAAATGGAGAGAAAAGACGACGAAAAAAAAAGGAAGGAAGGAACACATAAGACGAGTTTTTCTGACAGGGGCGCGTGCCGTCGATTGATATTTATTTTTAGAATTACTCGCACGACGACGTTATAAGTTAGTCTCTGCGGTGACTGTCACGAGTTTCCGATAAAAATCTCCGACGCATCTTACGTTCATGATTCGCAGTAAATCACGACGAATAAAATAGCTGTCACGTTATTATTTTCTCTGCTGCGTGAAAAGCGACAAAGATGCAATTTTTGTCCTTTCCACATCATCCACATGGTCGATTTATTATAATAATAAAGAAAAGACGCGCTATGGGTTCTCCAGCGAGGCAGAAGATAATTGCGTGGATCGTGTGTGTACCTATACTCCCTAGTAAATAAAGAAAAGAAGATTCGCTTACTCACCTGACATAATGCCAATGCGGTGGAACTCCGAGCTCCGGACAGCCGGGATTTTCGAACATGCTCACGTAGTCCAATGGATCCGGACCACCCAGCCTGAAAACACACACACACATAACGGGCATGTCATTGTTTTTCCAGAGCAAAAATTTGCCATACAGGAGTATCGCATTTGCGAGTCTACATGGCGGCATGCGCAGCTCGGATCGCGTATAAAAATCGCGATTACTCGGAATCGGCTGCAGTAACAGCGAGTAATATTTTTAAATAAATATATATAATCATCGTCTTGGTCGTCGCATCGTCGACGGCGTGCGCTGCGAAATCTTACTCCCGCTGTCGCGCCTTATTTTGACAACAAAAGTCTGTATGTAAAGTTAACATGCTGCTGCTACGACTGCTACTGCTGCATGCATAGTCGTCTCCCGCGCGGTGGCCGCGATTAATCAAGATAAGGAGCTCGCACTTATATATACAGCCGTAAAAAAAAACGTTCGTAATGATGCTTTTTCGGTATATGCGCGTGGTTACATCGAAAAAACGGAAAGTACGCCTTTTTTCTTTGCGCAGACACACACAAAAGCCGAGAACGTGCGACCACCCAAGATGCCCCCATCGACGGCGGCGGCGACGACGACAAGCAACAAGTATATTACACGATCATACTGCATGCGCGAGTATACGTGTAGATTATGATGTATCGCGAGTATACATGAGCGAATACGCGAGAGTTGGCGTAGCCATGAGCTGCCTGTATTGCAGCGAGCCGTGGACGATGGACGGCGGGACGTTCCGCACTAAACTCACCAGTACTTGACGACGGCCGTGACGGTGAGAGGATTCGGCTGGTCCGGATAAACCCGATCGCAGATCTGGTGTATGGACTCGATGCCCGCCGGGGTTCGAAATTGGCTGACGGGGTCGCGCTTCATATTGCAGATCTCCATTGCCGGTTGCATCTGTGCACGATATTTTTCCACCACAAATTCGACGCGAGATCAACGAGACTTCCAAGCTTAAAGGTTATATATAAATATATTTGTGTGTATATGCCGTGGGTGCGAACAGAGTGCGGAGGAGATGCGTCACAGGCAAGTACCGAGCTGACACTAGTCTGTGTGTAAGGCCTGAGTCTGACTGCTGCTCCGAAAGCGAACGTGCTCCGCCACTCATTGGCTCTTCTCGAGTTCTGAACCTTCCTTCTATTTTACGCATCGCAGGCGGTGCACATTGCAGCCAAGGCGGTACGAAAGGACGCTGCACCGCGTCGACCAACTCGTAGCATATACATCTCTCGCGCATATACTGACATATCCCTTATAAGATAGGCCTGTTTGAATACAATCGTCTACTTGTGTGCGTATCTCTCGCTTATTATTGTGCTGGTGTCGTGCAGCTGCGCTTAGCCTACTAGTTACTACACTGACACGAGTGCGACGACTTGCAGAGACATAAGAAAAGAGTGGGAGACTCTTTATACTCATAGGGCTTGTGGTTTGTTTGTATTAGGTATATTCAACCAAACAAGCATGTTCTACGTTTGTATTATTTGAGATATACAGTCCAAAAACAAAATTCGGTAAACTTGGTGTTATTTTTATCAAGTTTTAATACGCATAACGTATGCTCGAAGTATTCTCACAGAATCATTGCTGCTTTGCAATTAATTGAAAATGTTCGATTTTGACAACTAATGAAAATGGGTATCTTTGCATCAATAAAGTTTGTATCTGTTGTATTGATTCTTATAATCCATCAATTGTCTGGGCTGGTCTTACAACCTGTTCAACCACGTACGGAGTCACAACCAGAATATAGACCAGAGGGACCTCTAGTCCTCTGTAAATTTCTGTAAGTAACTTTTCAATAGTTATCAACTCTTTGCTATTTTATGATTAATCAAGTGTTGAATATTTAACAGGCCCAAAGAATTCATCGAATGTGATGACCCTATTGACCACAAAGGCAATAAGACTGCCAAAGATGAAGCTGGAATGGGTTGTGTAAAGTTTGGTGGCTCTCGCTATGAAGACGTTGAACGCACCAAAGTTTTTTGTACAGTCTTACCTGATATTGAGTGTCACGGGTGCAAAACATTTTTACGAGATGGAGTTCCTTGCATCAAATATAGTGGGCATTACTTCACGACAACATTACTGTATAGCATATTATTAGGTTTCCTTGGCATGGACCGATTTTGTTTGGGACAAACTGGAACTGCAGTTGGAAAGTTATTAACTCTTGGTGGTATTGGAGTTTGGTGGGTTGTAGATGTGATTTTATTAGTTACAAATTCTTTACAACCTGAAGACGGAAGTAATTGGAATCCATATGTTTGAACATAACATGATCCCACTGTATGAAATAGTTGTAAATACACAAAGTTTATTTCTACTGTTTTTATTGCATTCAAATAAGTTTTTTTGTTTTTTAAAACGTTGTATTATCTATTATTATTGTATAGATTATGAATTTTCTACTTTGAGATAATTTATTGAATAAAAAAACACATTGTACAGTTTTAATAAAAATGTATATTTTCTTAATACAATTATATTTTAATATTAAAACTTTACTTATCATAAAACAACAGTACAGTAAGTTTTTGTAAGACAATTCAAATGTTACATTGACAGTCTCGATATTTACACTTTGAAATAGATTCCTTCAAAACTTTGTATGTATCACAAATTCAGATTATGATCGGCTGGATGGTACAATTCACTGATGTACCGATAAAAGTACGAGGGTGCATTTCCTCCTCTACATGGAAAAGATAATTTAACATATCAGTTAATTGTATGTTAATAAATTATTAAAGTTTTAAGTATAATTATATTAATCTATAATTATTTACCTGTCTGATATGAAAAGTGTGACTAATTCAGGTGGTACATAGTCAAATACTGGATTAATTATTGTACACCTATCTGCCAAACTTGCATCGTCGGGATTAACAACGCCTTGTGTTGGTGCCATGACTTTATGAAAATAATTATTTGCTTCAAAAGCATCTTTTTCCGTTGGACATAATTTATAAAGTGGTACAAGTACAATAACAGGTATTGAGTAATAGTTAGCTGCTAATGCTAAGGGGTGAGAACCAGTGTAAGCTCTTAAACCACCCGAAGCCATCACTGCATTGGTACCAATTATTACTTTATTGACACGAGACATCATCGCAAAAATAGCTGCATCTGATATTAATGTAGTTTGAATGTTTGCTTTTGATAAATTTGATGCCATATCATGACCCTGAAAAGTAAGTAGTTATCTTAAGATTTTTTTTGTACTGAATTAAAACTTTGATTAAAATATATTTTAAACTACGTTTCACTGGATAATTGTCAATATAAATGTAATTAATAATTTATTACCCCTAAAAGTGGTAAACCAGCAGCAACAATAACTTCAAAAGTTCTGGTTTGTGCAGCTTTTTTCAGAAAATCTTCAACCAATTTTGAATAACCCAAAGTCATGATAATCTCATTAGCATGTAAGTGCTGTTTAGCTTGTTGAATGATGTTTTCTTTGCTAAAATACAAAATAAAACCAATGATAAAATAAAAATTTATTTAGGGCAGTGACATTTTTCATTGATATATACCAAGTTTCCAGTTCTGTTACAAATTCATTAATGTGATCAATAATAGATGTTTTTAATGTAGGCACTATTTTAGAATAGTCTATGTCTTTAGTTCTCCTTTCTGAAGTCATAGTTTTTTTCAAGGAGTTTGAAGTATCTTTTTCCCCGGTCTTGCTTTCCAAATCTTCAATATACTCTTCTCTGATAATATGAAGTATTCTCTTAATCATATTAGATGTACAAGTTTCTGTTGGATCAGCTTCCATCAAATGATCGCCATTCATATGAATCAAATCAATCAATTCTCTATAATTAATAATTATGGTTTAAAAAAAAATTTAATTCCTTAATATTATAAAAATATGATAAATTTTTGTACACACTTCGCAGATGTCCATCGATCATTCATTACAACATCTTTAAGAGAAGCTACGGTTCTAAACACAACTTCTGATGCACTTTTGTGAGATCTATAACTAAAAGGCAAATAAATTACGATAATCATTTATGATTTAAACTTCATTATTTGAATTTCCTGCAGAAATATAAAATTCGAAAATACAATAACCCAGATGTAATTTTTAAACTTACGAGGCATTTGATAATTCTTTAGCAAAGAGTGCAACACTTTTATTAATTTTGAAATCATTTTCATCATTCGTTGAGGAAGAACTGTTCAACTGAGAATCTGATGTTGCCATAATTAATTTTTATTAATTGTTAATTATACAGAACACCACACTGAGGTAACAAATGAATACAAACAGTATTTTTGGTTAATTGCAGTGCCAACACTGCCAACTGCAGCTGTTGCGGATACAAGAATGCCGACTGGACGACTCCGCTAGTGGAATTGTGCCCAGTGACATAGATAACCTTTTAGGGGGCGGGAACCGCGTAGAGTAGTTTAAAATTTCAATTTAATTACAATTTTATTCTACAATGAAAATAAATTATAAAATAATTAGCTCAGAAAATTATCAAATCAAAACCAAAATGATGACGAACACAAAACATTTCATGGAATCATCTAAATCTCGAAAAGAAATGTCAAGTTTCAATTGTCCAACACTTAGCAGAATACATTTTGAATATTTGACACCACGCCACACCAGACGTCACTGTGTCATGCCCATGTGTTGTGACCTGCAATGAGCTCATACTCTCGTGGTGCGTCAAGTTGTTGATATTCAGAAATTTCGAAAAATTGGTATTAATTTAAATTAAGAGTTTTTTTATTTAAGCGTGACAGTGAATTATTTATATAATCATGGCCAATATTGGAGACGTTGTAAGTACAATACACAATTACTTCAACAATTGAATACAATACAACTTATATTCCTTATAACCTATCTATCTCAACCAAGTGAAAACTTTAATGAAAAGAATATCATAATTTTATAATCTTTATACATTTATAATTATAATAATACATGTTAATTGTAATTGTTAATTGTTAATGTGGATTTAAATTTTTCATTTTAGTCTGCCAATCAACTTATGACTGGAGCAAGTGTTCTGTCACGACCTGCTGAAGAATTTGAAAATGATGTAAGTAAACGCAGCCACATCATTTATACAATAATTATAAATTATGGAAAAAATTAATAAAATATTTTCTTACTGTAAATAGCAAACAATTGAAGCTATGTGGGCAATGAAGTGTATGCAACATGCAAACATTTATTTTAATGTGAGTATTAATTTTTAATATTGATTAATTTTTTATTCAAAATGATCAAGAAAAAAATCTTTTTTACAGCTCTTAAGTTCAGTTGATCCAAAAAATTTAAAACTCACACCTCATGATGATGTCATTTACAAAGCATTTAGAGACCTCTTTCCAGATTTTAAAATTGATGTTATTAATGAAGATGAGCTTAAATCGCCAGCTAGCAAAGAGAAGTGGAGACCATTTTGTGAAAAATTCAAAGATACTGTGGAGGACTATAGTTTTGGTACATTAATCAGGGCTGACTGCAAAGAAGATTATAGTCAAGAAAATAGTATCCTCACAACAAGAATACAATTTATTGCAATAGAAACAGCAAGAAATAGAGAAGGTTTCAATGACATCGTAAGAAGCAAATTTTCAACGCCAAAATGTTGACAAACTTGATATCTTAGTTTTTTAATTTTTTATGTTGTGTAATTTAATATAATTTTATAAATAAATACAACAATGAATTTACTCTATTGTTTATCACGATTTTTTCCTTTTAACCTTTTTCTTATGTTATTTGTTTATTTCGTGCGTAATTATTCTAGCATTAGATTTTAAGATTTAATTTAATTTTCATCTTTTTTGTATAACTTAATTTTTCCCAGTTATAAAATATAAAAATCTATTTTATTAATTTCAACAGTTAATCAAAAAAAAAAATTACGTATACAATTCAAGTCCATCAGTAATTGATGCGCAAACGCATCTGAAAGTTTTATTATTGAATGACAAGATGACTCAATTCATGATTTTGTGGAATAATACCGTAACCGAATTTCGAGACGACGACCGGTGTTGGCGAGCGTGTCGCCTGTATATTTCGCAGTATCGTGGTTATATCTACTATTCATAGTTGTTACATCTTAGTGCTACTGCGGCATTTGCCACGTGCAGATCAAAGTTATAAGTACCAGATACAATTATTTTGAAGATTTTTGATAAACATGACACCTCAACCTGTTTCTTTGTGCGCCGGAGATGAGCTTCATCCAGACAGGACGTTCGTCAACATTAAAGATGTGGACAGTTCTTACGCTGGAAAGAATGTGTGGATCAGAGCAAGGTTGCATACAAGCAGAGGCAAGGGCAAAACTTGTTTTGTTGTATTTAGACAACAGTACCATACAATACAAGGCTTAGCTGTTGTTGATGATAAAAACATCACCAAACAAGTTGTGAAATTCATTTCTGGAATAAGCAAAGAGTCCATAATCGATGTACATGCTAAAGTTCAAAATGTTCCTAAGCCTGTTGAGTCTTGTACCCAAAAAGATGTTGAATTACTCATCGAAGAGTTTCTTGTTGTGAGTCTGGCAGAACCCCAATTGCCATTACAAATTGAAGATGCTGCAAGACCTGTGACTGAAGATGATGAAAACAATTTAAACATCAAAGTAAATCAAGATACAAGATTAGATAACAGAGTACTGGATCTCAGAACACCTGCCAATCAAGCTATCTTTAGATTGGAAGCTGGAGTTTGCAAACTTTTCAGAGATGTTTTGACAGAAAAAGGATTTGTAGAAATTCATACTCCAAAAATTATATCTGCTGCTAGCGAAGGAGGTGCTAATGTATTTACTGTTTCATACTTTAAAGGTTCTGCATACTTAGCTCAATCTCCTCAGTTATATAAACAAATGGCTATTGCTGCTGATTTTGAAAAAGTTTTTACTGTTGGTGCTGTATTCAGGGCTGAAGATTCTAATACTCACAGGCATTTGACAGAATTTGTTGGTCTTGATTTGGAAATGTCATTCAAATATCATTATCATGAAGTTATGAATACTATTGGACAACTGTTTACTGAAATATTCAAAGGTCTGCAAACTTCTTACCAAAGTGAAATTGAAATTATTAATCAACAATATAAAGTTGAACCATTCAAGTTTTTGGATCCGCCACTCAAACTTGAGTTTCCTCAAGCAGTCAAGTTACTGAGAGAAGCTGGAGTAGAAATGGGCGATGAAGATGATTTATCAACACCTAGTGAAAAGCTTTTAGGAAAAATTATCAAGGCTAAATATGATACTGACTTTTACATGCTTGATAAATATCCATTGGCAGTCAGACCCTTTTATACAATGCCTGACCCTAACAACCCTAAAGTTTCTAATTCTTACGACATGTTTATGAGAGGTGAAGAAATTATATCCGGAGCCCAAAGAATTCATGTTCCTGAATTATTGATTGAAAGAGCCAAACATCATGGAGTAGATATAGACAAAATCAAGTCATATATCGATGCTTTTAGATATGGATGCCCACCCCATGCTGGTGGTGGAATTGGAATGGAACGTGTTGTAATGCTTTATCTTGGATTAGATAATATTCGCAAGACATCTCTGTTTCCTCGTGACCCTAAGCGAGTTACACCTTAAAAAGATAAAAGCCATCTTACATATTGAATTTATTCATTGCCTAAATACCAGGAAGAAAAATTTTTAAAAGAAACCAGACTTGTAAAAAATTATGATAAATTCATAATTTTTACAGAAATTGGCTCTAAGACAATTACTTTGTTCCATGTAATATTTTATGAAATGTTTATACAAAAAATAAAGTGTTAATGATATAAAAATAATATACTTCTAATTATTCTCAGTTCAATTTTATTTTAAATTCCCTAAATAGTAAAGAAATCTTTATTTTCAAATCAAAATCTAAATCTAAATTATAGTCACATTTTATATTTCTGAAGATATGGTTTATATAATTTAAATTCTTTATAGTATAATTTTAACTCTTCCTGTAAGAAAAGTATGATTTTTTCTTATTTTTGGTATTTATAGAATAAAAAGATTTATGATTTCCCTCAAAACTAGGTTTTATTTATTAATTGATCAAAATAAATAAAAACTTGTACACAGATAAATCCATATCTAAATTGTACTCATTACAGAAGATATAAAGATTAACACTAACAATCCAACCTACCAATTTGAAAGCCCTTATACCTTAATATTTACAATAATTTTTCTTTGTGAAAATAGGAATGTAAAGAGTTATTTCGAAAATATTGGTAATATAAAGTATTAAAGTAAAAAATGTTTATCTAAAGATTTTACGTCGTAATACAATCTGTATAAAAGTTATAATTTTTCAAACTGACTTTTTATCAAAAGCGCCAGTGTGCAAGTTTGTACATAAATGTTACAAAAGTTTATGGCAGTTGTGAGACAAAAAAATTGTGATCACTGTGTGTATTCAAAATTGTTGTTGTAACCAACATTTTTTTATATAAAAATTAAACATTGTTAAATGTGCCTCATGTGCGTTAGCTATTAATATAACATTAGAAATATTCAAAATTTTTAAGCTCTCTGTTTAAGTGTTATGAACGTTATTATAAAATTATTTTAAAAATTCTTCAACAGTTTAACAAAGACAATTTTCTTGCCAATAAACAATGAGCGAATAAAAAACTATTAACGTGCGATATTAAATATATTTTCATAAAACTTAAAATTTCCAAGACTAGAATTCTTCCTTGTAACTTAAAACAGAATCCGTTACATTTTTTAAACGTAGATTTTTGAAATTAAATTCGGAATTATTTGTCAAAAGGTAAACAATGCATCCCAAGAGTAATAATATTATGGTTACAGAAACAAAAAGGAAATGCTTTACTGAATTCAAGTTATTTTCAATCTTTGCATTACGTTCTTCCAAACGAGATATCTGTAAAAAGAATTGTAATTGTTTTATTATTTTTATGAAAATTTGAGAATTAAATTTAATAGTTGTTACCTTTGAAAATAATGAATTTAATGATTGATCACCACCATATGCACCAGAGTTTACTAAAATTGATTTTAGGCCATCTGGACTTCCATTAGCATCTTTGCACATTAATCTATGTTGTTCAGCCTGACTTCCATAGCTCTGAAAATTCATATTAATAAACATGAATTAATAATAGTTATAGGATTTGTAAAATTTTTTAAATTATTATCAATCAACTATACGTACCTTCCAGAATTCAATTAATTCTTGATTTGTGAACTTTTGAGAATTTTTAATTGGCAAGCACATAATAAGAAATTTATCATTAGGCAAAAGATTACGAGTTTCATATCCAGGTTGCATGGTTATTGTTACTGCAGTAGTTTCAGAGTAAGGCAGAGTTCCTGTACATGGTCGAACTTTGAATTTTTCAGGAGACGTTGTTTTAATCTATAAAGAATGAATACATTTTTATTTTTTCATGTTTAAAATTGCCATCAGAATTCAATGATTGTCAAACCTTATAAGATACACTTTTGTCAGCAGTATTGTTTTTTAAAGTAATTGTACCAGTTATTTCACTGCCAATTTTTTTGAAAATTAAAATATCTGGCTCGACAGTCAACACTGAAAACCATATGTCAAGAAAATATTTTAATTATTTTCATATTTTAGGTAGGATATTGAAGTTTAAGAATATTTACATTTTTCCCTTTTTGATTGATCTCCAAAATCAGAGTTGGGTGAATCTGGCGTGCTACTATTAAAGTGTACCTAGAGTATAAAAACACATACTTTTTAGTGATAAATAATAAACAAATTTTTTTAAATATTACATTTTTATCCCCTTTGCCGTTTGACATTCCAATTTGTCTCTCAGGTAGAAATATAAATGCAAAATCGTTGTTTCCACCCCAGCATTTTAAAGCATCATTAGGATCAACAAAATTGTCTAGTGTGTTTCTTTTCACATTTTTTATTTTTGGAATAGCCTTAGCAGGTAGCCAAGTTTTAATAATATTGAAAGCTGCATTCAAGACCCATGGCATTTCAAGTATAATGATGTAATTTAAGAAATTAGGATAGTAATTTTTAAATAAACCAATCAGATATTTAGTCAATTCCATATCCATATTTGATATTCCAGAATCAATCATGTCAAAAAATAATGATATTTGGTCTCCATTGCCTTCTCTGTGAAAATATTAGAATGTATATAATGTAAAATTATGTGTACGGAAGAATTTAAATTTTGATGAGTTTTATGTACCTTTCTAATCTTTCAAACCAGTACACGATGCATCTTTGCAGTTCATTAAAGTCCCTTGAACCTTTTGTGTGTAATTTCGACTTAATAACAAATAATTTCTTCCCATCTATATCTTTTCCATAACCAAAACAAACACCATCTTCCAAATAGTCTCTTCGTACATTATTTTCAGTTATATCTGAAATAAGAAAATTCATAATAAAATGTATTAGAAATAAGAAAAAAATTGAGAATTTTTAAAACATTGTTAAATAAATTTCACCGTTAGTTCCAAAATCTCTTCGCCATTCACATGTATCCCAAAGCATTTTCAATGCTTCTGTAACATTGTTTTCGTGGTGATCTAAAAATCTCTTCAACCAATCATCAGTTTTGACTCTATTGATATCAGCTGGATGGAAATCTCCTATAATTAAATATTTGCATTAAATAAATTATATTCAAAGGGTAGAGTCTTTTTTATCTGTATGTAACACTAAACACTTTTGACATCTTGTACTTAAATATGGATTCACAAGAAAATAAAAAATCTTCTGCTGGATTCAAGGTAAAATATTGTTTTTTTTTTAAAAATGATACAAAAATTGTGTTGTGAGTCATCATAATCACTGTTTCATCTAATGATGAATTTGATGGTATTTTTAGTGATAAAAACATATCATTGCCTGCAAAGATTACATATGGATATTGAAATGAGCTTGATTACAGTAAAATTTATGCAATTAAAACGGCGAAAAACCAGTCAAGGCAAACTGAATGAAGTGCAATCAACGCTAATATTCATAATTTAATCCAATTATGACGTGCAGATTTTGCATTGATGCAAAGTCTAATCGTAATCGCCAATGAATGGGCTTATCTCGAAAAAATTGCCCAGTAAGTGTTTCTCTATGAAAATTGATTTGTCATACTTATACGTTCTCGAAGAGAACTTAAAAATTCGAGCCGACTACCATAATGGCACATTTGTAAAAAAGTAAGAATATGCATATTAGCTCAAAGGCAAAAAAGTGAAATGTAATGACAAAAAACTTACGTCCACTCGGTGGTCCCTCTTCACGAAGTTTTTCGAAAAACTTTTCGCGTAGTTCAGCGATCCTTTCTGAAGTCTCGGTCATGGTGTTACTCAAATTCTCGATGACAGCGGCGCGGACGTTCTAAGGCGACGACGTAACGAAAAAAAAATCCTCGGGCTTTGTTTATTGCAAATTTTCATCTGTAACTCGAGTGAGAGCTGCGAAGCGCGAGAGCAGACTCGACGACCGGTTGTGCTGATGCTGATTGTATTTATGATATTACCTGCTGCGAGTTGTGCGTGTGTCAGTGCGACGCGAGACGTGTTGACGCGGCAACTGTTTTTCTTTTCGCAAAATATTATCTTGCGTATGTGACAATACATAAATGTATGGTTATGTTATGTACGTATATGTACATTTACGTATTATAGTGTCAGTGGATTACGCAGTCGTGTGCCTCGCGCGCGGTATATGTCAAGTTGTGTGTATGTAAATACATACACAGGCGGTAGTGTCCTATATACATATCGGTATGTGCAGATATCTATGTACAGGCGCAGAAACGCCACAGACTGCAGTTGTAAAAAAAGATTTCTTCATGACTTTCCGAATGCGCATTGTGTGAGTGGTCAGTTTTTAAAGATTAATCTATATTGCTTTATTATCATTATTATAGGTTTGATTTTTTTGAATGAAATAATCAGAGTTTCATTAAATTTTTCTTCTTATCAATGAAATAGATTGGTAACACAAGCAACGCAAATCAAGACCGTAATCGAACTTGTGTATGTTAAGATTTATCGAAAATTGTTATTTTTAACTTAGTTTAATTGTTTGTAACTTAATTAAATTTAGGAATTACACATTCTATGGGAATAAATTATGAATTTACTAAAAATCACACAGTATAACAATTTTTATTGATTATAACACTGGAAATATTAAGAATATAAATTTTCGACGAAGTTACAGTAATAATTCATGTTACAAATTTGGATTATGTATATTGATGTATTATTATTGAACGATATTAGAGCTAAAGTCGTCGATAAAAATTAGATAGATACCGCTCGTTACGCTGCGCCATGAAAATGCACTTGATATTTTCCTTTTTTTTAGTCACATGTATAAATTTAGTGACTGCTGTGCACATGATGTGATATATGCGGTTGTTTTCTTCGAAGGCATTTAAATTTTTATGTATAGTCTTCAACACCTTGGCGCAGTTTTTTGCTCGTTATCTAATATTATGCAATTGCTCGTTAAAATCATTTCAAACGCTCTTTACCAATCTTATAAGTGTGTAGGTCGAAAATAGGATAATATACATTTATACTTATATGCTATTGAAATGTATACATATATTCATAATGCACCATTCATTTATTTTTTCATTTTTCATTTTTCATTTTTCATGTAAAACGAGGCGTCTGATATGACTTTTTTTGTACACACACGACAATGAAATCGCAGATTATAATTCAACAATAAGCTGCGATTTGTCGTGCCATGCGATAAGTTTCTTAACTCGTTACATTTTCTTTGGCTTCATTTTCTTCTCACTTTTTTGTAAAAATTTATTTTTCAGTAAAATGAAAGAATAATGCTTCGTTTACAAAATACAGCTCAACTTGAATATATATTACATGTATCATCCTTACACCGTTACACGTACTCGCAATTCGACGTTCTGATAATGTTTCACGAAATTGATTGTCTCTTAGCTCGAAAATTATTTAGTGGAACGTTCCTACATTATTTGTTTCTTCTTTTCCAACTAATTTAACATTTGAAATTTTACATACTAATCGTAAAAACTCAGATCCGTCCGAAATATTTTTATACACGATTACGCGTTAAGTGGTATTAATAATCCATTAATCGTAACGTTAAACTTGTCTTTTCACCATTTGCTCGCGCTTTTTCGTTTTGTCGTTGTTTAGGTGACGTTTTGGCATATTTCCTACACTGTTTACTAGTTTAATACATGCATTCATTTACTTCACAAATATTCGGAAATGCTCATTCATCTCTCGTTCAAGAACTTATACTTATATGTATCAACTTGAATTGCAAATTCCCATTTCATTTTTACTTTTACATTTAAACCGAGATATACATTCTAATTGAACAATAAATAATATACTTCCTGGAGGATAACAACACATTTATTTTATCGAAGCTTACAACTTATCTATATAGAATTAATATATATGTTTCATACACATGTTTCAAAGTATAGGGTTGACAGTTTTCTTACATTAAAGACAATTGAAATGAATTTTAGATGATTTCGGGACAAATGGACACACACACAAAATTCAAAATTTCAACAACAATCTTTCTATGTACAATCCAATCATATACAAAGTCCCGAGATAGACTAGATATTTATGCTGCTTGGAGGACAAGTGATTTTGCTTATTTTGTAATGTGTCGTAAGCAATTATAAAATATATTTAAAGCCTATATATGAGCGATGGGTGTGCAACTGTATATTACAATGAAATGTTTGGTTTATGATGAGAAAAAAAGATCCAAGTCTTTGGACGTGCAGCTGATATTTTTCGTTTAAAACTTTTCGTGTGATAATGATGAAGTGCTATTTATTGTATAGAATATTTAAAATCAACGTCAACATACGCGAGAATTATCAAGCAAAATTTTCGTGACTGATATATCGACGACGTTTGAACATTGTTGACAAAAATATGATAGATATGTTTTTTTTTGCTCAAAACATCTGTTGGCTATGGAATAAAAAACAAAATGTCGTATTTTTTTAATACGGCTTAAATGCAAACTTGGTCAATGCAATTCGATGCAAAAAAAAATAGAATTCGAAATAGCTGATAATTGGTACATATGATATGCATGTATAAAAGAGCATGTGCACATTTCGATATGTTTGAAACGAATTAATGGTCCGATGTTTTGCAAATTGTTCATTAAATTTTTTGTTTTTCCATCGAAGAATTAATCACACGTTTGTTATTTCGTCGATGACTAATCTGTTTTGAAAATTATACGAAAAAATGATGCAGTGAAATATGATCGAGTTCGAATGAGTTTATATGCATTTATCCATAAAATCCACTTTGAAAATCAAAGGTTTCATTCGTTAAAACTCTCATTCGCTATAATTCTACGAAACCACTCAGCATCCTTCTTCGCGGAATTATCATTTGCAAAAAATATTTCTCACGTTGCTAATTTCTGTGCTGACTACAATAATGCGTTAGCTAATTTATGTAATAATATAAATCGTGGCATGGCTAGGCGTTGCTCCCTATAGCCATTCCCCCCTTGTTTATATGTAAATATATATATAAGACAATCGGCGAATTCTGTTTGAGGGGGGGGGGGGCAGGTGGTTCGCAAGATATTCAGTTCAGACGCGATTGAAGCCACCCCCGTATACATACGATAACTTGATTGTTACATCGATTTGGTCCACGCGATGGCGTCACCTTCTTCTAATGAGTCTATTTATCTATTGTTTCGGATTCATCAAAAAACTACCAAGTCTTGCATCTAATTATTCAGTTACAATATTTGTATGTGTAGCACACGTGGCTTTCGTTGGATATCGTGAATTAATTAAACCCAGGGGCGTATTTACAGTTTTTTTTGTTTTTTTTTCACACTATTTATACAATTCTTGTTTTATATATTTATATTGGTTTTTATTATATATTATTTATACCTAGACGTCAATTGACATTGGCTCGTGAATAATTGTAAAATAAAGCCTAGATCCTTGGCAATTTGGCAATGAAAAAAGACAGGCCCTCGACACATTTGTCCATAGCGTTAGAGTCTGAAATTATTTCAAGTCTAAGCACACATCACGCTGAAGTAAAGAAATAGAGATCGTCAGTCATCGTCGTCGTCGTCGTCTAGCGAAAGGGGGCAAGAGTCAGTCTTTGCGTCCGATCATCAAGACATGAGCGGCGGCGTTGGCCAGGTATTCATGTCGCGTTGCGTCTTGCGCTTGAGTAACTCTCAGTCGAAGGCCAGCCGCTTGAGAAACAGATGGATGTCGTGGAAGGTCGGTCGGTCCTCGGCACGCCGACTCCAGCACTTGCTCATGACGCGATAGAGCTCGCGCGGGCACAGGCTCGGCTGGGGCAGGACGCGCGGCAGCTGCTGTTGATTGCCGCCGTTTACGCTCTGGTACCAACGGCTGCAGTTCTCCAGCACTTGCTCCGAGGTCAGCTCGGCGAAGGGCAGTTCGCTGCAGCTGCCGAAAATTTCCCAAGCTGTGACGGCGAACGACCACACGTCCGACTCGCTCGTGCACTTGTTCTGCGCATATAAGATGGTGTTTAATTCAGGTGTCAAAAATAATTAGTAACCGATCAATCGAGTTTCAAGCATTCGGAAGATTGCTCAATTACCATGAGTACGGCTTCCCAGGACATCCAACGCAATGGTATTTTCGCATAATATCCGTTCACGTAGTACTCCTGGTCGTATTTGCTGCAGTAGAGCGCGTGGTCCGATACCTTGATCACGAGGTTTTTATTAACTATGCAATTCCTGAAAATGTAACAGCAAAAAAAGATGAAAACTTGGTCTAACTTCGACGATCAAAGGAAACAAAAAATCGTGCAATTACCTCGCAGCCAAATCGCAATGTGGAATTTTCATACTTTCCAAGTACTTCATGCCCGAGGCAATTTGAGTTACAAAGTTGAGAAGACAGCCGTAACTGAAATATATATACAAGAGTAAATAAAACGTAGACTATTGACTAAACAGCTATGAATTTAAATAAAGTTCCTTGTAACTGAGTTTGCTGATCGCGTTTCAATTACCTCAATGTGAAGTCGTCGTTGGAATTCTCGTTTCCGGTCTTCATGAAGGTCGGCAAGTCACCGAGCTCGCCGTATTCGAATACGGCGCCCATGGGCTCCTCCTCCACCAGGGCCATTATTCTCGCCACATTAGGGTCGCGTATTGCCGCCAGCAGATGCATGTCCTTCATGAAATCTTTCCTGAAATTTTTAATGCCAAAAGTGTTAATTTTGCCAGCTTATTCGAGTTGATTTGAAAAACTCAAGACTAGCAATTACTCACTTGAGCGAATCGGTGACTCCTCTCCAAAGAGACCTGACGATGACGATCTGCTTATTGCGTATCGTACCCAGGTCGGGGCTCTGTATGCCCTTGGCCTCGCACAGATAGACGAGGCCGAAGCTGCCCTCGCCAAACTTGTCGAGGATCCTCAGCCGATGCCTCGACACCTGCTGAATGTTGTAGATGCTCGACAATTGGACGCCCTCCTGGATCCTCAAGGGCGTGAACAGACTGGTCGACGGGTGCTGCTGCTCGCGCCGTTTGATCTTTGGACAAAGTCACATTTTCCACTCGTTATTTTCTAATTATTATTTATAAAAGTGCTAACAGCTAATTCAAGATATTATATTGAGGACTTACGGTCAAAATATCGGTCGCCGCGTAGTAGCCTTCGTGCACCTTGTGATTGGACTTGTTGACATTGTGACTGTGCCGCTTGAGAGAAAAGGACGACGGCAAAATCCTCTCGGTCGACTTATCCTCGTGGTATATATTCCCATTCGAATAATCCGCGATGCCTGAAATAAAGTCCCCATTGAATTTCCATCCACGCGACGTTTCTCGAATAAACAGGCGGTACGAATTAACAAGCTCTCAAACTGCCGCGAGCTTGGCTCAAGGCAATCAACGGTTTAGATTTTATTATAAACGACATATAGAGTTGCCATATAGAGTTGCTCGGCTTGGCGTTATTTTGCGGGAAAATTTGTAAAAGCTCGCGCACACGAGCACGCGGAAAACAATAAATATTTATGCAGACAACATAATGCAGCGCATAATACACGAGCGCATCTCCCGTATAAATACTTGGAAATGCATTCCGTTAGCATATTTGAATGTCAAATCACTCGCGAACGATTCGCATGCATTATACCCGACGCCCGCGAGGGGACTGCGCAAAGCACACGCACATACGAAGAGAAGTTGCGTGCGTATCATACACACACGCGCCGTATACATTATGGAGGTAAACGCATCTGCAGCGCAACGTCGAAACGGTACACTCAATGAACAAAACCGTAAGGAGCGTAATTGAAATTCGATATAGGAGCAAAGTAGCTCTCACCGATGCAAGAGGAAAACCTGTCGGGCTTTCCCATTATCGGCTCGTAGGCGAGATTCTCCTCGGAGAAGAGCTTGTAGGTCTTCTCGTAGGCGCTGCACTGCTCGTACTGGTCGCTGCCCTTGTCGCTGCTGCGCAACGTGCTGCTGTCGCAGTCGTCGTTGACCGAGGCAGAGGCGTCCGTCGCCGCGGCCGCGGTCATCGTCGAGCCGCCGTTGGCCCCGAGGACCGAGACGAATCCGCCCTTGGCCTTGGCGCTCTTGAGGCGCGCCTGGCTCAGGCTGTTGCAGACTATCGGCCCGGGCAGCTTGATGTCCTTCATGTTGATGGTGATGCCCGGCGCGGTGGGCCCGCACAGCAGGGCCGTGTGCTTCTGCAGCAGGGCTATCTTGTTGCGGCCGCGCTGCTTCATCAGGAAGACCGTCGTGCAGGTGGCCAGAATCGCCACGACCGTCAGAACTCCGCTTATCTGGAAAAACACGTCGTTTGGAAATCAGCGAACCAGCCCAGCGCAGGAGAATGCACTTGCGCAGCCAATTAAAAGATCAGCTTCTCAACTCACCAAGCCAATGTAAGTCTGCGAATTGCCGATGGGAAAGGCATCGGGCGTTAAATTCGGATTGCTTGGATAAGTGGTGTCGTTTTTCTCGCTCCTCGTGCGGTTTCTCTCTTCGGGGATCAGGAGCGCGTCAGTCTCGTTGGCGTGCTCCATCATCGCCACATTGTTATTCAGCTCCGGTCTCAGCTCGTTCGTTACGTTACTCAGGCCCGCGACTGTGCAGTGCATAAAAATAGATGAATTTCGTCGGTGTTGTCAGGATTATTAATAATATTTTTCAACAAGTCAGCATGCGTATCGGATATTTCAATATGTATATCTCTGTTTCATATGTATTCGTTGTCGAGAACTTACTCGAGTAAAAAGTCACCTCGCTGATGAGCAACCACTTGGATCTGGTGTGAACGACGAGCTTAACGAATTTGCCGATTTTTAATTGGAGTGGCACGGAGACGGTGGCTGTCGTCGACGAGAAGCCGTTGACTATATCGATCTTGCCGCTCGACGCGTGATACTCGCGTCCGTCGCGCGAGAAGTGCGCTTCAATTGCCGAGAATACCTGTGAAAATACGTTGCAATCATCGCGAAAAAGAAACAACAAAATAATTACAGCTGCAGCTCGACTATAGATGTGTACGTCTATGTAGCATACAAAAACGAGCTTGCAGAGTGCACTGCAGCAGCGACTGCACAGCTTGCTCCATTAAAGCAAACAAGCGCGCGCACAACATAGGTATATATATGTGTGTATACGAACCTCGACTTCTTTCCTCGGCACGTGAGCCACGTGCAGGCTGCAATTGTGAAACTCTCGCTCCTCCTTGAACTCGAAGAGCAGCTCGACTTGGCTGCGCCGACTCCAGCCGACCCAATTGTTGGCGTGGGCCGAGCCGATGAACTCGAAGCCGTCGGCCAGCACGTTGTCGGTCAATTGGCCCAGGCCACCGGACAGCGTGCCGTTGGCCTCCAGACCATCGTACGACGAATCCTCGACGTTGCTGCCTCCGGGCCCGTACGTCTCGCCCACGGGGATCGTGTAGCGCACCACGTCCTCTGCTCGAAACAACGTCGATCGAGCACATCGCATTATTCACGGTTCATAATGTATGTATTGTAATTTAAACGGCAGGGATGATTGTGGATTGATGTATAGGAAGGTTGATAAATCGCTTGTTCTGCGTTTCATTCGAGCACATAGTTTCTCACAAAGAAAACTCAACAAAGCCATTGAATTAACGATCGCATTTGTATGTGTACATGACAGACTTGCTAGCGAACGAGGGCTGATTAATCAATCTTCCCAAACTTTCCAATTGTCTAGGAATTCAACTTGCTCTTTCTTTTCTCTCTCTCTCTCTCTCTCTCTCTCTCTCTGCAGAATACGACGAGAAAATCAAAAGCGAATAATATATTTAAGTCGCGACTCGAAGAATACTGCATATTATATATATTATGTAGCTGCGAATAAAAGCTTCCGGCGGAGCAACTTGAAAGCATCGACGAGCGTATTGGCCTTTATATAAGATTCGCTAACATTGTGTTAAGTTGCTCGGGCATCTCGGAGCTAAGTAATAATGCGCTAGCGAGGCAGGCGCAGCAGCAGTTTCGGCTACTCGTTTTTTTGCTCTGCTTTCTTTCATTTAATATCAAGCAAGCGAAAAGCGTCCAAAAAGTTTGCCGCAAAACAACTTTTGCTCGACTCGACTATATATACGGAGGTGAGCTTGCGTTGGCTCTCAGCATCGTCATATCGAAGTATTACTCTCTCTCACTCTCTTTCTCGCTCGTTGCAGCCCCACGCGCTATATATAGCCATGGAGCAGTTGCGCACCTACACACATAGAAGTCTGCATACAGGTATATATACGCAGAGCAGTCGGAAGTTTCAGTCGCTCTCGCTATGGTGCACGGCAACAAGAAATGCTTTTAGTCCTGATTGATCCCACCGCGAGGCAGTAATTCCGAAGGGGCACACACACGTACCATGCGAACCCACATATTCACTTACGGAAATACAGGAGTTGTGCGCTCACACACAGAGGCGCATTTATTGGAGGAAGAAAAATCACATGCAGAGCTTGGCACTGGAGATTAAAGGCAGCCAACAGGCAAAGGTCGAATCGAAAGGAGAGTTTAGTTGACTCCGCGGGAGGCTATATGAGAAGAAAGACGAGGTCGGCGGGCTGCGTCCGTTATATTGAAAAGCTGCACTGCAGCTCCGAGAGTTAATATCGATTATTTACAGATCGACGATGAGCCGTGGAAGGCCGTGTAAAGCGACAAGTCGTCAAGCAAGATCGAGAGAGAGAGAGAGAGAGAGAGAGAGAGAAATAAGAAAAAGAATACTAGGCTACTGGCGAGCTATATATAGCTCCCTTTGCGGCAGCTCTTAGAGAGCTTACTCGACTTTTTATTGTTTTCCCATAGTGAGAGAGAGAGAGAGAAAGTCAGAGTGAGACGGAGCACTAACAAATTTTTCTTTTCTTTCAACTTTTTATAGAGATACAGACATTATAAACACAGATACAAGAATCGAGTCTCGACGATACAAATGTTGCTACACACATTTACGGAAGGCAATTTTCGTTTCTCGCAAGGAATGATTTATAGCCGATGCTTTTTGCTCGATAAATTTTCTTTGTACATGAATGTGCATGCGTTCAGGTACTCTCCTCAATGAGGATTAGCTCGAAGGGATAGATCGAAGGGAATAGGGGATGCGTACGTATAAAGTGAGAAAAAGATTGAATAATTAATCGGCTTCGGGATTATTCGGCGTCGGTATGTGATATATATTGGCTCAAGATACAGCTCTGCACAAGAGGATACCCATACAACAAATAGAGAAAAGGTATACATAAGCGCACACACAGAGACAGACTGAATAAAGTTCACTTACGTTCCCAGGCGCAGCCGTAAATCTCGACCCTCATGCAGACGGTGCGCGGATGCTGGCTGTACGGCACGAAGCGCACCCGACTGGCGACGAACGGCAGATCGAGCTTTTGCCGCTCGACGAGATACGTGTTGCTGTTGCCTCGTAGCACCTGTGCGTAGATGATCACACACATGTATAGATATATATTTATAGATATATATTAGTTATATAGAGAGAATGGGAGGGAGAAAAATAAAAGCTTGAGAAATCCGTGTAAGCCGCATCTGGCTGCTCTGCAGCTGAGGCAATTTTCATTATGTGCTCGTTTTTATCGTTTCGTAGCCGCACGTTATCCTATACCTTGACTCGATTTTGTATTTTTGATACAGCTGCGAGACTAAATTTTCCCAGCTGTTTATAGAATAACGACGACGTAACTGCAGGAAAACTTGAAAAGCGTCTGGCTTCGTTACATAAATAATTGCCATCAACACTATCAACATTATTATCCCGGCGCGCGAGTCTATCGCACAATACGGTAGAAAAAGTACATATATCTCACTTATCTGCTCGGCAGACGCGCGAGTTACGTCGAGTCGGAGTCTCTAAAGCATCGCAGCATGGTGGCAGTGCGCGTCGCGCAACATGTACGACGGTGGCGGCGGCGACGACGACTATGCTTATATATAAAAGTCGAGGCATTGCTATTAAAGTATGAATATTGTATAGTCGAGCGTCAAATAGGGAAAGTTGGCACGACGCGCGAAACTTTCCGAAGGCCCTTGAGACGCGTGTATGGCTCGACTCACGCATACGTATGGCGGGCGCGCGTATAGCTATACATTATGTAGCTCGGGCGCCGCCGCGCGACTCCGCTCGGATCTCGTGCAGCTCCGTATACATGTGCTGGGGCTACAGCAGAGAGAAGGCGAAAAAGAAATACACGTATCGCACGGGAGAGAAAAAAGATGTGGTGCCGGTTATGGAGGTATAGTGTGCGGCTGGGCTGCGTTGTCGCTGCGACGGGAGCATTGCCGCGCGGCACAGAAAGAAGAGAAATAGCTGGCTGCGGTGAGAGAAAGAGAGGAAAAGACGAAAAGTGGCAGGTGGATTGATAAAGTGGCGCTGTGGAGGTCTCCGAGCCTTGGTAAATGTCGCAGAGTAGTATAGTGTAGCTGCTGATGCTTGTTCCATACGCGCGGAATATACGTATCAGAGAGAGAGAGAGAGAGAGAGAGAGAGAGAGAGAGAGTGTCGAGTTGTGTAGTAGTGGTAGTAGTAGTAGTAGCGGTGGTAGCAAGGATAAAAGAGAGTATTGGACGACGAGAAAGAAAAAGCGAGGCAATGCCAGTGGCAGCAAGCCCACAGGGGGGAGAAATTGCCAGGATGTAACGCGATCGTGTATATGTGTGTCGCTAACTCGAGCTTTTGATGGAAAAATATGGTCGATTGTTTTACCGGGAGCCGAGCTAGCCGGGCAGCTCGTGCGCACAAGTGTCGCCGTAATGAGCGTCTTGTGTTTCTTTTCTCTTGGCGTGTGCAACACAATATACACAAAGTGTATATGGGAGCTCGGAATTGAAGAGAAAATGTATTACTCGTACGTGGGAGCATGCCTTGTATATATAGCTGCGCGTATGATGTAAGGCAAGTTGAAGGGAGAAAAATTTCCAGCCCTGGATGCATAAATTTCATAAAGCCGCAATGGTTGAGCGCGAGGCGTTGATAAAGCACGCTTATATATCCATACAGCGAGTTCTGTATGTAGTGCTATCTCGCGAGCGAGTATACCCCGTATATATACTTTACCTGCGCGCGAGCAGAAACTTTGAAGTAGAATTCCGGAGCAAAGATCCGCCACCGCCAACGCCGTCTGATCTCATTCGGAAGAAATTCCACTCGACAGAAGTGCGCACGAGCGAGCGAGTGAACGAACGAACGAACGAACGTACGAAGGAACGAGTCGTCACCGTCGTCTGGAGCGTCGACTGCACTCGAGGCCAACCCATGCGCGCTTGCTATTATCCTTGACATCGACGACGCGCAACGGCACTATACTACAGCTGCACTCCGGATAGAGGTGCAAAATGTTCCCGCGACTCGTCTATGCGTCTTATAATACGTCGCTATTATACTTGGCTGCTTCGGCAGCTTCGAAACTCGAGTCGTGCGCGAAGCCAAGTGATACGAGTCGGCGCCCAGTCAGACGACACGGAGTATAGTCACTTATATCGTACAAATTCTAATAATGTGCAGGGCATACCCGGTCGCCCCTGAGGTTCTTGTACGAGTGCCACTTGAAGTCACGCCAGTACTCGAGAAAAAAGGCCTCGGCGTACTCTTGGCCCTCGCCGTTGCCGAAGCGGCCCTGCGTCTCGGTCCACGTGATCAGGTGATCCCTCGTCAGGTCGACCTCCAGGTACTCGCGGATGTCGCTGCTTATCTGCGCCTTCGGACACCAGGCGCCCCCGTTCTTCTCCTGACGTATCCTGTCGACATAAAACAACATATTTATAGGATATAACTTTATGAAGACAGCTGCACTCGGCGAACCTACGCGACGTGGCCGCAAGTACCGAGAACCGCAGAAATTCTCGCGCGACTTTGTCTTATTTGCTCCTTTTTTTCTTTTTTTTGCCTTCTTTTTTATTTTCATAGCACTTCGTTATCTCTTGTGTTTACAAGTGTAGCGTGTGCCGCGAGTACTGGGCACACTCACGCGTACAACATAATATACACACAGGCGGTGTATAAGGTGGTTACGACCCGCTCCGAGGCTGTAGGCGTTTTTGTGCTCAAGATTAATGTTTACTTTAGCGCGCATCTATATAGCTATACACCCAGTATGTGCGCTCCTCCGCCTCGTGTATGCGTGTGTGCGTGCGAGATGAGTACGAAGAGATTCTTAAACGCTGCCGGCTTGATAAGCCGCGTGCGATTGCGGTATTATGCAATTTGGCCACACGAGAGGAAAAAAAAGAAAAAATATAAATATATAGCGATGCCAAGATTCGCTGAAAAATTAAATCTCACGAATTGCGCGCTGCTACTGCTTTTTCAAGCGTAAAAATGCACGCTCAATTAATTATTCCTGAGCACTTGTCTGATGAGAAAAAAAACATAATGCCAAAAACAAGAGACAGTAATGATAACGATTATTAGCCCCGGATGTCGAGTGGATCGAGCTGGAAAAAAGTATAAATTTACAATGCACTGAATTGAAACGTATTTAAAAAGTATAATAACCGAACGAATTCACAGTCACGACTGTTTAAAAATACATTATTATTATTATTACTATTATTATTACTATAGGTATATGAATAGGAGTCGAAACTAATTTTATCAATGTCGTTAAAATCATCGAAACATTATAATAAAGCAAAAAAAAAAAACGGAAAAGTTCTTGAAATTTGGCGAGTCTTTCGACGCGCAGCTGTGACTAGCCATAAAGTAACTGCTGCAGCTCATTTCTCGAGCGCAAGGAAAACGATAATAATAAAGCCTTGACTCGTTATATAGTACATACACATACTTCAAGCCTGCAGCTTTATATAGCTGTAGGTAAAAAAAGAGATGAAGAAGGAAAAGAAGAAGTGAAGTACACGTCTTACCTGGCATTCTGTGGCCCGACGGATTTCATCTCGTAGCTCGAGGATGCCGTTATGGCATCGTCCGGTATTTTTCCCTCCTCCATACCCAGCGGAAGTATACAATGGCCTGAAACGACATTAACGTTATCCAATTACCGGTGAATCAGCCTCGGGCTAGTTTTACTCACTCTCTAACTCTCTCTCTCTCTCTCTCTCTTTCGGATAAAGAGAAAAGCGTTGCTTCTGCTTCTGCTTTGCCATAGACGCGCTCTCGAGTTCTTGCACATGCACACACACAGACACACGCATACCCACACCAGCTCGAACTTGACTCTCTACACTCTCGACTGCGCTGGTGGCTGCCGCTCGCCGCCACCGTTAGAGAGAAGAAGCAACAGCAGGAATAATGATATTACGACTTTGGCGTTTGCATATTGACCTGCCTTTGGTCACGGATTATGCAAATGCCAAGAGCCACGCGTGCGTGGGATACCTCATCTCTCTCTGTATATTCGAGAGCAAATACACATACACACACGTAAAAAATACTTCTCATCTCTAGTAAATGCGCCAAAAGATCCGCCATTCTCGTTTTGTTTTTCTTTTACAAGACCGGCCCGTTTTTTTCCATATCGCGTACAAACAAAGAGCCATTTTTTCCACTACGCTGTAATGACGCGCACTCATTACCATTTTTGACCATTCGATGCGCTATAAGAATATATGAATTTTAATTTCGTTCATTTAATTATCTTATTGGTGATAAAAAAATTTGAATATTATTTCATAATGCGAGCCGTAACGTAGCGAGTTGGTATAGGTGAAATTTAGTCTGCCGCCGGAGCGACCATTAAAAAAAGCAAGTCATTTTTAAGCGCGACGGCCGGCATCTGGTTTGCTGAAAAATTAACACCGAGGCGATGTCGACTGAAAAATAGCCCCCAAGGGTTCAGTAGCGCGCAATTTTGTATTAAAAGAAAGACACGTCGCTGTAATAGCTCAGCTTTATTTTTCATATACATGCGCGGTGCGAAGCGACAGCCAACTAAGTCACCCAGTACATGCGTACGCCATTACACGCGACTTGATAAAATAAGTGATATTATCCGCTAAGGAGCTTGTATCTTTTTGCTCCGATAAAAAATTGACAAACTATTTTTCACATTAATGGCTGGAAGTTTATTTATAACTCTAAAAACTTGTCGCGTTGTGCTCGTGCCTTGGTTTTATTCGCAGTTTCATCATCGGCTGTGCTCACATAAAGCATTTTTCTCGTTTATACGTGGGCGCTTTCGAGCGAAGAATTTATCTCGGAAATGACTAAAACAAAATTAAATTTGAAAGTAAAATTTGTTACTCCGGCGCGTGTATGCTTTTCGACAAAGTAAATAGGCCAAATGTAAATGAAAGCTCCATCAACGTTCATTCACATTTATATGCGCACGTCTATATACAATTGCATTACTCGCATTCAGTAGAAATAGTCAAGTTTGCATCAGGCATCCCTTTAAACGAACCAATGGGAAGTTTTGAAAATATATCCATCTCTTCGAGATTGGACATATGCTTCCAGTAAAAAGACATAAACCGACTCATGGCGCTAAGTCAATAATTCGAGAAACAAGACGTTGTAAGCTAGCGCTTTGAAGTTTAATCTTGATGCAAAAGACTAGAAGCTTAATTTTCGACAAAGTTCGTACTAATTATTAACGATATTTTACTCGGAACTAATTATTAAAAAAAGCAAGTCAAATCGCATGCAAGTCTTACACGTGGATTAAAATTCATTCGCTCAAAGTCTCAATTTTTAAGCATGTGCTTTTATTTTTCGTACTAAAGCTCGGGTCAGTGCCGGTGCTGCAGCTATTTTGTCGTCATTAGGTCGGCAAATGTGAGAGAAGAAGCAATCGAAGCGAGTTTGCTCTTATTCACAAGTAAAATGCACTCGATTTTCCAGCTATTTAACTGTATATATGCAGATGTGTAGCCAAGTGGCATTCTTGACCGAGTTTTTAGCTCGCTAAAATACCCTGTGAAAAATCAACTCGAGAGCATCAGCTCGAAAGGGAAAGAGAGAGAGTAAGAGAGTATGGCATTGAATCACTTCAATGTTTACATGAAGCTATGAAAATGCAATAATAGGCTCCATAACCATTTTTGGTAGAAATTGCTATCATTAAATGACAAGTTTTTGGGAAAAAAAAATTTTTTGTGCACATGAATGGTCCATAATAACTGAAAATATACCAATAAAAAATGTACCGTTTTTTCCACCTTTTTATGGTCACATAAACTTCCAACCTTTTTTACTATTTGCTACAAATCGACATTTAAACAGTGTTTAATAACCCGTTTCGGGCCAAACGGACGAAATTTTAGTTATTTTTTCACTCGCTGTAAACTCTGTGAAAAAATTATGTCAGAAATGTCAGAATAGTCATAACCGACGTAAAATTTTATGAACTTTTCGAATCTGGCGTCAGAATTGTAAAAAAAGTTGTTGTGTAAAAGTTATGAACAATTAAACAATAAAAAACACGAATTTTTAAAAAAAAAATTTGATTTGATCCGAATTTTCGAGTCGAAACAGACTTGCTCTATAGGTCTAACACGTTTTTTTTGCGTCCATGGGGTGTAGACTTAAAAGTCCAATAGTTACGATATCGAAATTTAACATGGCGGACACGAAAATGGCGCTTCGTAGAAAAAAACCGTATATGAATGTAGTCAATTTTTTTATATGTCAACCAAGCGCCTAGGAACAAAACGTTATAGAGAAAATGTTGAATTTCGATATCTTAACTATTGGACTTTCAAGTCTACACCCCATGGACGCAAAAAAAACGTGTTAGACCTATAGAGCAAGTCTGTTTCGACTCGAAAATTCGGATCAAATCAAATTTTTTTTCAAAAAAATCGTGTTTTTTATTGTTTAATTGTTCATAACTTTTACACATCAACTTTTTTGACAATTCTGCGTCGGTTATGACTATTCTGACATTTCTGACATAATTTTTTCACAGAGTTTACAGCGACTGAAAAAATAACTGAAATTTCGTCCGTTTGGTCCGAAACGGGATAAACACGCTTCCAATAGTTAGATTTATGCAATGATTTTGACTTTGCCACTTGCAGATTTACAAATAATGGTACTTGCCATCTAGTGGTGAAAGTTTAAAGTGATATTATCGTATTTAAAGTAGTTGAAAGTCGGTTTCATTTTTCGGAAACAATGAAACCGTTATCTTTTTGTAATTTAAAATGCACTTGATATTTTTAACGTTATTTAATTAAGTAAATTGCCAAAAAAAGTAAATTAATGTTAATGTTTTTAAGATGTTTAAAATGGCTAGTTTTCGGTCATTAGACTATTTTAAGTATTTGTAGCAGGGTGAGTCAGAAAGATATTTAACTTACCAAAAACATTTTTCGTCTGCTCCTCGAGAGTGAGCACTAGCAGCCAGGAGCTAGCCAGAACGAGAGCTCCGAGGAAAAAAACTACCTGCCCCATGATGACTCGTCACGCCAGCCGGCTAGTTTTGCTAATCTCTTTCTCATCGTAGACTCGATCGGGGCAGCTTCATTATTTCACCCCTGCAACAGCGAGAAATCCAAAAATTTCAATAAAGTTTAAAAATATATAATATTATAACTAGGCTTTATCATATAGTAAACTGCAAAAACTTGTATCAGCGTGTTAATATATATTAATCTATATACTTATAAGGCGATTATAAATTTCGAAGCGATTGCTAACTTGCTGTAGGAGCAGCGTATTTCCGAGGCCAAATGATTTTTACTTATATATTAGTTTGAACTATGTTTCAAGGTAATTTCGCGTACAGCAGCAGCACGCTCAAGTCAGTAACAGTAGCAGCAGCGGCATGCATGCGCACGGGGGCTTTGAATGTAGGCAAAGCAAAGTGCGCTCAAAAGCTTTAACAGCTCATGAGCTTAATCGACGTTTACGCTCTAAACCCTGGAGTAGGAGAATTTCATCTACCGCTTCGAAGGAAACGCATAGTATTCCGACTGGTAAATAATACATGCTGCGCCATCGACTTCATGTACATATACTGTTGCCGAGAAAACAGTGAGCATCTACGATATAAATAATTTGGAATTAAATTCTTTCGAGTTAACGTATTTTAGGCATTATTCGTTAAGAGAAGTAGCTGGGAATATTTTCGTACTCGCTATAGATTTTGTTTAAATTTGTACGAAATACTTGGCTATGCAAATGGATATGTGCAAAATGTACCAAGTAAAAGGTTTATAGTATATATGATCCATCTCGCATATATTACGAGGATCAGCAAGTACTCGAAACGGAATTGAAAAAGCCACGTATATAGACAGCGAGCGAGTGAGTATAACGACAGTGTCGTGCAGCAGCATCAGCAGCAGCTGCCGCCGTCTCACTATACACCGGTTAAATAGCGCGCACGACATCGTCTGCGCATGTATGTTGTATGTGCCTCTCTACATATACTGTAGTCGATTTTACACGAGCCATGCTCAGGTGCATTTGGCTGTATACGTGGCACCAACTTATACGCGAGTATAAAGCTCGAGCATATAGTACGGAGGCTGCTGGATGGATCGCCGATAACGAGGCGAATTTCCTGCCAGTTCGACGCGAGCCCCGAGTTTGCGTATGCGGAGCCACATTTCGCCGCTATACTACATACCATACACACCGCGCTGCAGGAGTACAACTTCCTATGCGGCAGTGCCTGGCGTGTCCTTTTGCAGAGGCAACCCTCCAGAGAGTGGACCCTCTTTTTGCGCGCCTATACAGCTAGACGTAGGGATAGTGCCGCTGGAGTAGTAAAAACCTCGGGATATGGGCAAAGTTTTCTCGCTCCGGTGTTTGCTGACGCCACCGCCACTGCGAGCTCCTCTATAAGCCCCGGACAAGATTCGAGATATTCGAAGGGAGTTCCTCCTGCGGTCTGTTCAGTTGGACCTACCTGGCCAATCTCTGCGAATATATATATGTTAACTTTCGAATCTAGTTTATTCCGCTTTTGTATTTAACTTGGACTAAAAAAAAGAAAATAGGAAAAAATGAACGGTGAATGTAGAAGTCAATTTTATGAATGGGACGCGAACGCAAAAGTACGAATTCTCGCTGGAAAATGAGGAGGGGAAATGATCATAATAATAATAGCGGCGAAAAGGAAATAAAATGGCTCGCGAGTTTATATTACGCGCGCGCCTACGTCCCGAGGCCGATGAGCCGTGAATGGAGATTGAAAAAACGGTAACAGGACGCAAGACAATGGTCTTTAACGGAAACGTATCCTCTACTGCGTTACAACGTTTTCAAAAATTCCCAAGTAGGTCAGTTTATCCAAAGGTTTTCCTTTTTTTTCCTTCCCTTGTATTTCATTTTCGAAGAATGTAGCGAGCTTCGGATCGCTCCAGTGGAACCTATTATATGCAATGTAACACTTTTCATTCGCTGTGTATTTGCCGACGTATAGCAATTGTACGAGTGTCGCAAAGCTCTGTGATCCCCTTTTTTTAAAAAGCATCATTCTAGAATGTTATTTAACGCACGCTCATAGAAACGAGGTGACTAACAAGCTTTCTCGCGCAAGAGAAAGAGGAGAGGGTTTTAAGGGCTCAGGAATTCTATATGCGTCGTCGATAAATACCTAATTAACGTAAAGCTCGCGAGCAGCTCTTACGTATACTTGCCCGCGCGCAATAAAACCGAATCTCGAGAGTTTAATTTAGCGCTCGTGAGCATAGCAATTATCGATCGATCGATCTAATTAGCATATTTACACGCGAGTGTCTCGGCTGCACTCGTTGCGAATTATGCGATAAACAAAGCTTTGAAAAGCGAGCTTGAAGAGTCAAGAGCGATCGCTGCGAAACGAAAGAAGCCACCAAGCCGTGTCTTTGAAAGGATACGAAAAAATTAATAGCTTTGAAAAATCGAATTTTCGGTCCGAAGCGCACGAGCTTTTCACAATTTTCTCCTTTTTTTTCGTTAAACTATGTAGATGCATAAACATTGTGCAGGTGCCCGATGAAAATCGATGCACATAGATATACTGGGTGTATATTGTATATAGCCTTGGGATCATAGACGTATTGTAGAGGAGCTTTCGTCGAGTGGTAGCTTTAATGAGATTTTATATGAAAACCCGAGAGCAGCTGCTGCTGTGCTCGCAACAGATTCGCCAGCTTCGGTTCCATCATTAAGGAAAACTGCTCCTCAATAGCGCCACAGGCTGTAGATTTCATTTTGCTGCTCCGCTACCTGTGTATATGTATATCTATAGGAAAGTCATACATACATCTATAGAGTGCGCTGGCTCGGACCGACTTAATCTGAAAATTACGCTATTGCTAATGCTTGCGCCAAGATAGCTTAAAAAAGAGAGACTTTAATAATAAAAGAGTGAGTTTAACGAAATAAAGCAGCTGAAATTCTATGATTTTCTTTCAGAGGTAACGGTGTGCAGCAGACATTCGATGTTATACTTATTTTGAGCGCACTCAAGCTTGACTATGAAGTTTTAATTTTAATTCATCACTTTATGGCACTATGCAATGAGCTTGAATGACCAAAGATCCATAAGTATGTGAGCTAACACTCATTTTGGAACATTGCGCACAAAAGCTCGCTTGCAGCCAGCGCCGCGCTTGGATTTTACACCATTCTACCTCTTCCTTTCCCTCTCTTTCTCTCTCTCTCTCTCTCTCTCTCTCTTTCATTACGTGTAATAAAATCCACAATAGCAACGGAACCATAGATACGGATGTGTATGTACATGTACAAGCGGGGTGCAAGCTCTCACATATACAGAGAGCCGACAGACAGACGCTATATGCACATATAATAAGCGCGAGCCGGGAAAGCAGCAGCAGCAAGCATCATTTCGACTGTAGCATCCCAAATAATTAGCAATTTCGAACGTGCAGCGCACATCTCACAGCTCGCGCTCATTATACCGGTCCGTTATACCGCAGCTAAGCTATAAAAACTCTTTCTCTCTCTCGCTCACTCGTTCCATTCCGCCTTTGCCGAGTGTAGCACAACTCGGCCTCGGAAATTCCCCTCCCTGCCTCGTGTGAAATAAAACAAGCACGAGGCGAGAGCAGCTCATGCAAAAAATGAAAAAATAAAATAAAAAAGAGTCGGGGAGCGAGTGCCATAGAGGTAAGGGAAAATTCATAAAATTTACGCACGCAGCTCTCTCTCTCTCTCTCTCTGTACGCGCTTGAAATTGCAAGAATGCAAGCGCGATAAATTCCCTTATTGCAAACTGGAGAGTGAGAGTTGGAGGTCTTTCGATAGGGGGGAGAATCACTGCAGGGTAGGCTTGTCAATGTGCGTCCGCCTCGTCGTCGTTTTCGTCTCTCGGCACTCGCGCACGCTGTATAATTTGTACCTATATAGTCGATTGCCTCGGGCAGAAACAGCTTTTTTCACGACTAAGTAGATGCACCATCGAAACTAGTTCGTTGGACTTTTATTCCCCATTCAAAGTAAAAAACTTTCAACTTGGCTGCACAGAGCTTTATTCGCGACGAAGCGTACGTATATATAGCCGAGGCAAGCTCACCCGAGTCATGGACGCAGAGCACTGCGCAAGCTCTCTTTCGGCTTCACGATAATTGTACTATCGCAACTCTCAGTTGGGCCAATCGGTCTTTCCCCATTGTACTGCAGTCGCGAGTTCTCGACTTTGCGTTCATCTCCGGAACTGCCGCAGCAGTCTATCCCGAAAGTACCTGCGCGCCGCGCTCATACCTAGGCCGTATACACACATCTGTACCTGCAGCTCTCACGTACGCGTCCGCGCGCGGGGCCGTTTTAAACGTATACGTACGCATACGTACGCTCACGTGTACGCTCGCCCAGGAAGATATAAAATTTATGCTCGGGACGCGCAGCTTGCCGCCGCGTATATGCAGAGAGCATAGTAAAATTTTCCCATCTCTCGCGAAACGCCGCCGCGTCCTGTGAGGGATGTACCTATACGAACTGCGACGGCGTATGCATGTACACGTGCGCAGCTACGGTGGTATTGGTTCGAATCGCGCGTCGAAATTTATGGCTTTTGGCTGCGTTCGCGCGCACACGTATATATGCGAGAGAGAGAGAGAGAGAGAGAGAGAGAGAGAGAGAGAGACCGGTGTACGTAGCAGTATAAGCGCGCGTGTGTACTGCAGCCGCGCGAGTGGTTGCCTCTCTCTCTCTCTCCTGTGCCGTGCACAGACCGCAGATTGATCTTTCGCTCGCGGAGACAGACAAAGGACCCGCCGCTGCTGTGCTCTACTATGCCGCAAGTGTATATGTATGTACACACGCATCAACGATGAAAAAATCAATCTTTCGCATTTCTATCTGCCCCCGCCTCCTTTATCCTTTTCCTCCCTCCTTTGCACGCCATGCGTCTATGCGAAAAAAGAAGATATTTATCTTTTGAGTGTTTGTTATCTTGCTTTGAGAGAGCTGTATCTCCCATTTGCCCGTGTATCAGTTTCGAATACCAAGGATAAGGGAGTTGACAAGACCGAAGCCGGCGGAGCCTTTGGCATGGTAACATGACTCGAGTACCTCTAGTCACTGCTATCAGTCGGATATACGTTCGATGACAATCCGATGCCTATCAATCATAATCGATGATCAACTTAATGAAGTCTAGCATACAATCGAAGTTCAATTTAATAAGACGCCAGGATATAAAATCAAGAAATGACAAATCGTTCGTGTTAAGAACACGTGCTGCACCCTCAGCTTTCGAGCGATCCCCAGTTTCTGTATCCTATATAATACATGGGCGTGTATGTGCGAGGTGCAATATAAGAGTGCCGCAACGATCAATCTTCGTAAATCAATTAGCTCAAAGAGCAATATGTCAGTGCCTTAGACTGATGTGCATGTACGAATATATAGGCACATATACAAGCTTGCAAAAAAGCTCATTAATAATTCGCTAATTCCCTGCAGGTAAAGTTGTGCCACGCGCGAGCTGTGTCTGCTTGCGCTTTAAAGACGAAATAAAAAAAAAAGAAAAAGGAAAAAAAAAGAGCGAAAAAAAGAGAGAAAACATTTCAGACACCGGTAGTATACGTATAGATATGCGTTTTCTTTCACAACGTCGTCGACATCGTCCAGTAGCGCAACGAGATAGATAGACAAGGAGCAAAAAAGCAAAGAAAAAAAAAGAAACGAACGTAGAAGCGAGAAAGAAGGCGCATAGCCGTCGTACGTCTAAAAGACGGAAGAAAAGATAGATAGAAGAGTAAAAGATTGAACGTAGCTGCGTCAGTCGGAGGACCAAAGGTAGAGGGATTTTCGTTGAGAATAAAGAGAGAGGGAGAGAGAGAGAGAGAAAGAGGAGGCAGAGAACAAACAACGCGCGAGCGAGTGCACAAATAACAAAAGGTGGCCTAAACCATCGTCCTCCGTCGTCTTTGCAGATATATTCCCTTAGCGACGGAGAAAAGATAGATCACCTCAGTCGGGCGAAAGGAAGAGAGAAAGAGAGAGAGAGAGAGAGAGACAAGGAGAGGGAGAGAAAATAGCATCAACATTGCAGACAATAGGAGATCCAAGTGCGCGAGGAATAATTGAGTGACGGGCCAAATGTCAAGGGAAGTGACTAAACTGTGATTATGTATCGAGGGGGAGAGTGCGGATTTGTTACGACAACATAGCTGGCGCCTACGTTTTTCAGCTTATTACTCTGCGTCTGGCCGCAATTGATTGACTGCTTGGCAAAATATATATTCGTACACTGATACCTCGAAATGTCCAAGGGCATTGAATCGATTTTCCTCCACCCTTACGTAGCTATAATCGCATGTTTTGATTCATAATATGAATTTTTGTCACCATGTCGAAAGAAACTGTCTCTTTGAGGCTTTGTAAACGTTGGAAAAGAGAAAACGCTTTATCTGAAAAATAAACGAAATATCAATTTCAATATAAGACGGGAGAGTAAAAGTGACAAACGCCACAGCGGTTGTACTAGTTGGCTGCTCCCTTAAGCCACTCCCGTCCAGCTTCAATCTTGCGAGAAATTCGCCCAAAGATGAATTTCGCTCTCCTGGAGCAGATCCCATGGATATCGCTGGGACATGCGAGACGCGACTTAAATTCCCCATTGCCGGCTGCGCAAATGGGGTGCTGGGGAGACACATGCTTCGTACGAATATAATATATAATATGCGCTATGCGTGCAATATATGTAATGTATATAGACGTGACTAATTACGCGCCGCTGAATTAATTTCAATTTCGCAATCCTCAAACCTTTGCTTTACACCGTATTTATGCCGTCCATATTATAGGCTGTACTCTCTACTACCAGTTTCTATATCTTATCTAGATTTAATCGAAAGAGCAACTGATTTATGGCGCGCTGAATTTCGAAATTATCTCTGTATCGGCTACGATGTGCTACCTATGTGTGCACGACACGCTGCATTATGACTACTTGATTAAATTTCAACTCTCGTTTTGTCGCTCTTACTTGAAAATGTCGCTGCTTTTCGTGAGCCCGTTCACGATCAGCTATTGGCTCGTCGTTTAAATTTTCTGTTTTACGGAGTTCTGTAGAAGTTAGGTTTACGTTATAATTAATCGTGAAAAACTGCAAAATCCCTGACAAGTGAAATGGAGAAACAAATTCAAAGGAAACATCGTTTTATCTTTTTAAATTAAACATTCATCATTATTTCATACAAATCAGTGCCGAATTAAACTATATTAAACGAGAGTATATGTAACTCTGAAAAATTCAAAAGCTGCATATTTGCCAGAGGATACTTCGGGAAGAGTATAGGAGTCAAGTCACGCGCATATCCGAAAACGACGTCAAAAATCATACGAGTCTCGTTGGGTAATCCACCTAGGAGTAAAAAAAGCAAATCCCCGAGCTCGATGCGCACCGAGCGCATAGCGAGGCCAGAGAAGGGAGAGGGAGAGAGAGGAAAAAATTCTCTACTCTCTCGTTCTTCCTTTAACTGCATGGTATAATGTATTCTTTTTCCTCTTTTTTTCTTTCTACGTATGCATGTACATGTATAAATTCCACGTATAGAATAGCTAGAAGCAGGTCAGAGAGAGAGAGAGAGAGAGAGCATCTTCCTAAGGCTGTTATAGCTTCTGCGATGAATGCATTTCTTGTTGGAGTATGGCAAATGCTTAAAGGTATTCGCAGTAGTCTCAGCAGCGGCAGCGGCAACATAGACAGTCTTAGCTTGGAAATTCCCAGCGGCAAGTCGTTGGGGTGGATATATATACTGGCTGTTCCGCTTATACTAATACAAGAGCCGCTCCCGGCAGCCGGACTCACGGATGTATACGCAGTGGGTATAGCCGCGCGGCATTCATTCGCTATCTGTTTCGCGCCACTTCTAGCCATTAGTCGCGCGTGCCTTGCCGGCAATTAACCGGCCGCGAGAATTCGAGCCCCTTCCTCTTACCCACGCCGCTGTTACATACACAGTCAGCCATTCGGTTTATATAATCCTTCGAATTCGAATGCTGCTGTGTGTAGCTGAATGGAGATTCCAGGGAGTATTGTCTCGAGGCCCTTCGCAGCCTTCCCCTGGCTCAATTTATTTAGACCCAACGCGACGATCGATCTAGCCGCGCGTCGATATATAGCTGCGCAACGATATGGATTTTTCAAGAGCCCGAGAGCACGTTGAGATATATGCCCGATTTCGTATAGATATATAGACGACACGCACAGCGCACGACGCTCACATTCACAACGAGCGAATATAATGAGAGCTAGACTCACTTAGCACACTCGAGCTCGACTGATTGGAATGCCAAGTTTCAGGGTATATGTGTGTGTGCTCGTGTATAAGCAACTACATTCGCAGTTATATGTCTGCAGTTTTTCTCTCTCTCTCTCTCTCTCTAGCATGGCACGCTTGATTTACTCGATCGATTTCACCGTCTCGACATTTTAATGAACTCGCCCCTGCTCACTTGCCTCTGTTTGTTTTCATTTCCATAGATATAAATTAATTAATGATTTATATATACTCTCTGTTTTGTATGTACCATTGATAATTGGTAAAGATTCAAAATTTCCACTTTTTCATGACATTATTCATTCGAGGTCAAACAAATAGTATGAATAAAGAGAAATTCCAATTTAACTCAAAGAGTAAATGTCTCGAACGAGAGTGAGAGCTATTTCGTGAACGTTATTATGTTTGTCGCATCACGGCAGCGCGTTATTGTCGCTTAAGATTTCTATGTACATACTTCAAGGCTAGAGAGATTGCAAGTGTATAGATAAACAACTGGTGAAATTTCGACGATGTTGACTCAGTGATCCTTGAATTTTCATTCAATTTTCCGGATTCACTTTTAAAAAGCGTCGCTTCTACATTGGGATATAATCTTTGGGTAATAGTTTCATTTTATCATGTTGAAATGACAGTAATGATGATTTGTTTACATATAAAAAAATTATAACAATCAAAATAATGTATCGAATATTTTCGATATATCGTGGCCCGAGTATTAGAAAAACGCTTGCGATTTTACATACAATTTTACGAGTTGATTTCGAGATTTTTGCGATCTGCTTAACGGTGAAAAAAATCTTTTCGTGCATTCGGTATTATGTATCTGCGTTCGCAGTAATGAGCATTGAAGCGGTGGCGTAGGCGGTGCGGAGCGATCAAGCGCGCGCCAGTTTATACACAAGCGAGCTGGAAAACGATTACGCGGCCCCGAAAGAGCATCGTAAGCAAATCTTTTCGAGAACGTCTTATCTTTTACTCTAGTTTGCTCGGCTGTATGGCTCTGGAATTTTTACACTGCAGCACATCTCACTTGATTTCTCGTACTCGCACTATATTGGTGGAAGGATACGATAGGTACATCTGTGCCCTCCTTGTAAGTGCAGTAGTGTGGCTGCGCCAGAGCTATACACTTCCGCTTATCACCACGTCATACTTTTCCTATTCTTTCGAATTTTCCTCATTTTCTTTCTCATTTCTCTCGTTCTCCTCTGCTTCGTACTCGCTCCTTCTTGCTCTTGCTCTATAACTGGAGCTCTACATCTTTTATTTCATAGCTCGTTTCCTCTTGTATTTTCCCTCTTGATTTTTTATTCTTTTTCTTTTGAGATGTGCACGCGAGTCTATCTCTTTTCTTCTTTCTCTCTCTCGTTCTCTCTCTTCTTATTCCATCTGCAGAACACATCCGACTGACTTATACTCGTGTCAGACTGCGCCAACGTGTTTGGCTCGTCCATCTGCAGAAACATCTATATATCAATGGAACTTTTTTTATATCACTTGTTACTTGTTTGTTTTTTTTACAACTTGGCTCGCTTCGCTAACGAAGTACTCGACAGTTTTCTTAAGTCGGCGATTTTTTCAAAGTGTATTGATTCATCCTAATGCGAACTGTTACTTTTATCGAGTACTTGATTAGATTCACCGGATGGAAATTGGTTTTTGCATTATTACTTGTTTGATACTCGTTACAAAAAGTTAACTTATGACTTGTTGACATAACTATATGTTCTACAACTTGTTAAACGTATACTACGTGCGACAATCTCGAATAGATGTATACTATAATATCTATATACGATTCGATCGAAATTCGATTTATACGTGGTCGAGCGCGTAAATATACGTCACAGGTAGGAACCACCCGACGCAGACGATGGGACCGAATTGCGACGCTAGAGTCACACAAATGCTAGCTGACATGAGGTCTCGTTGTGACGTGGTCCAGCTACTTTGGGGCGGGTGGACGAACTAGAAGCTCGCAAGAGGCAGACGAGCGATAGAGCGAGAGGGTGAGAGAGTGAGGGGGTAAAAGGGGGCAGGGGGGAGAGGCGAGTGTGCACATTTCCGCTGTCTGATTATCGCTGACACGACGCACGTCCACTTTCTCACCGCGACGTTAATTACTCCATCTTCGGGATTTGCCTGCGCACAATAGTAGTAGTGGTAGTAGTAGTAGTGATGGTAGTCGTGGTAGTGGTAGTAGTAATGCAGCTCGGCGTCGCCGTCATCAACAATAACAGTCTGCAGCCGTACGCTCCATCGCAGTCGATTGCACACCTTGCATTAAGCTTGATGAGTTGTAACCGCGACTGCTCCGGCTAGCTAGATATTATACTGTCATTGCGACGATTGCGAGTTTGTGTACAGCTGCAGCTGTTTTTTTTTCTACAAAGCCTACGTATGTAGCTATGGTCGTCGAAGCTTAGAGCTTTGAAATGCATAAGTATGAAAAGCTCGACTTTTTCATTTCGTCGCGTTAATGAATGAATGCGGAATTGTGCAAAATCACCCGTACACCTGCACACGCGAGCTTTCGCGCCTTTCACGTTTGCATACTCGCAGCTACCTAGAGGAAAAGAGAACAAAAGTCAATTGTCATTATTCGCGTCTGCGAGCATTAAATTGCGAAAAGTTCTCGCGACGTTTTTGTTTTTCAGATTACTCGTTCGTGTGCACGTATACACTTTATGATCGAATGAAGCTCATTTGCCAATTCAGGCATTCGTCGGCGCCGGAGCAGAACGGTGTATGTTCGTGTATACGTACATGGGTGTCGCAGACAAATCTCTGTGTGTGCTTGTATATATAGGTAGAACTGAGGCAACGGCAACGGCGGCCGCGGCGGCAGCATTAGGGAAGAGCCGTCACCCGTTCAGTTCTCTCAGTCTGGGGCGTACCAGTACCCACACATACACACTCACACACACATACACACACACACACACACACACACGCACACGCACTGTCTGTATAGGTATATGTAACACGCAGAGTTAAAAGCGCGAAAGCTTGTAAAGTAAATCCTCGCAACTTTGCAGTGCATGAAGTATCATTTGTGCCGCCAAAGCTTCGCACGCTTATTTGCGCCAACTCTGAGCTTTACGCTTTTACAATCAAAAGCTTCTTGCAGTTGCCGCTGCTGCCGTCGCCGCGCCTGTAAAGCTTCGACATCGGAATCGTTTTCGACTGTACTGCGCGCGAGCTCGTTTTTTAATCATCAACACTGCAGCGACTATATGAGGCTGTCAGACTGCAGAAACTGCTTCGTTAACACATTCTCTCTCTCTCTCTCTCTCTCCCTCCCTCTCTGTCTTTTGCTCTATCGCTCTCACCTTCTCGGTCTATTTAAATGCGAAATAAATACGTTTCACGTTTGGTGGGTAAATAAACAGGGTCGCGGAAAGCTTCGACAAGCCTGCCAGTGCGTATGCCTCCCGTATATATACCTATATTTATCTACGTTAGCAAGTTTGGCAAAAGCTTATTATTTACAATTCAGGCGGAGCAATAATTAGCTAGGCCGATCGCGCGACTCGCTAATAGTAAACGCTGCGAACGCAGCCCCCTCGACGCATAATGATGTTTGCTCGCTCGAATATGAACAATGGCTAATTGGTAATATATATATAGAGTATATGTATATTTCGATTCTTTGAGTGCCCGACTGAAGAGAAAACAAGTGAATCGGGCTGAGGCTAATGTTTGATTAATACGATAATGAGGTTCGATCGAGGGAGCCAAACGCGTTTATCCGATTGAATAATGGTGTCGAGAGATAGCTATAAATGTGAACAGTTTGTACGTATATGTAACCGCGTGGGCGTAACGAGGCCAAGCGATTCAAATAAACCTCGCAACTATTGCTTGCCAACTTGTTTTTGACTCATCGCACTTGTTACTTTGTGCATAATCATTGTTTACTTTTCTTCTTGATGTTTTAGACAGTTTTTACGTTGACAGTTTAATGATTCATCTGGCGAGTATCAGTGCGACTTTTTTTGTTTTGTGATTTAATAACGATATCGTTGATGAATATTATGCAGCAAAAAATAAGAATCGAAACAAAGTACAATGTAATTTTCGTACCGTTTTATAAAGCACAAGCAGGTGGGCGCAACGCAGTCATAAATCGAGACTTTTAAAACGTTTCCTTCATTCCATTATGAAAAAGCTTTTAAAAAATAAACCTCTTTCGAAGTAGCAGAAGCAGCAAGGGGGTCTTGCCTCCTCAAGAAAGAAGAAAAGAGCCTAAGGAATTTTAAAATCGATCATGCGCTGACAAAAGCCTCGGCAAATTTAAACGTCTTCTCCTTGTACCCCTCGCATATAACTCTTATACCTTTTCTTTTGCTTTCTTTTTTTCCTCGTATAGACTCTCTTCTTTATGCACACTTAAAATTAAAAGCTAGCAGCGATCATAGAAGTGGTTAAAAGAGAATATACAAAGCGAAAAGAAAAAAAAGGGAGAAATAAGAGTCGGGCGAGTTGTCGAAATGCAGCGCGTAAAATATCAAGTCTCCCGCGCTAGACGCGCTAAAAGTGAACTCCTTCCGCGCGACATCCCGATTGAGCACAATGAAGTGCTCATTTGCATCTGAATGAAATTTTGCGCTTCGATCTGCTGATATGCAGCGCTTGCACAACGAGGCTCGATCGCTCGAACGAGATAAACCGCAGTGGATCGCAGTAGTTTATCACTAAATCGAACCCCATGCCGTTTCAATGATTCTTTAAATGACGCGATCCTAAAAAATTGCGACTTTTGTTGCGAACGTGAAATGTCCACTGTAACGGAAGAGAATCGTAGTACAGTTGGTGTGCGCGCGATGCAACAAGCTACTGACAGATTGGAATCGAAGTAGGACGTGAAATGTAAACGAGCGAGTCAAAGCCCGAACTGTTAGTTATAAAGCGATGGCTGTGTATTAGCTATATTGCTGAGCATATGCATTACAACGATACAAAGACCAGCTGGCTCGAAGTAGTACATGATATTCGCTCGGCCAAATCGAAACCGGGGCAAAGTCCCGCGCACACACATACTGGCATTATACTCGAGTTCACAAGGGAAGTATATAACACGTAACGAAGTTACAGCATTACACTCTCGAGTGTGCTGCTCTCGTACAGCTCTCATGCACCATCTCTCTTTCTTGTCTCGGTCGCCGCCCGCCATTGCCTGCACACTATGGAAGTAGCAGTACGAGCCAGTGTACCCGCTGTATAAGCCTTATAAGCGCGCGACGCGTGCGGGGGTGGGGGCAGATGGAGGATGGCTGCCTCGAGGGCAGCTTGATTGATTTCGCCGCGTTGCTTGTGACATCGATCGACGACGACGACGACAACTAAGCGCGCTACCAGCCGCAACAGAGCTAGCTAGTAGCTTCTGCCTGCAAGAAATAGCTTCCTTTGAGGAGTTCGTCTTCTTCGTCCCATTTAATTACAACTGTCCACACCCGTTTCTCGACTCGCGACGTTTACTCTCGTATTGCCGGAGTGTGTTTTTTGACGTGTCTCGCTCGTCGAGGGATATAAGATGAGAGGTCAATTCGACGTTACAACTTCTCAATACGTGTTTTTACTGTCAATTCGCAATTTTCCATTTCCCACTCCTACATCTGTACGATATAATCCGAGCTACTCGAAGCGATCGAGTAACGGGCTTTTTCTGCACTTCTACTTGCTGCCTTAACATATTGAGTTGAGCAATTTACTCGATTGAGCGGTTTCCGATGTTGATTTGAACTTTTCGCTTTATACAAGGCAAAAGTACAGATGTATTCATCGATTGAACGAGATTCTTTCAGCTGCTTGGGAGTGAAGTCGCAAAAAATTAGCCAACGTGATCATGAGAAAGTTATACACGTTTGTGAGACAGAAATTTTCGTTTGCAGCTATTTACTGCCATTATAAATACAAAGTTTTTAAGTGGCTTTTGCGTGGCTGGTGAACAACTACAATGCGACACTTTCATCTAAGAAGGTATGTTTGAATGCGTTGTAACCCAAACGAATGGCTGGAACATTCATGTTCTTATTATAGTATGCAATCGTTTCGATAATCTCAAAGAAGTATCATAAAATCTTTGAATAAGTACAGGGATATGCGGTTTCAAAGGTATTATGAGTTTTTGACTACGAGTTTATAAGCACCCCATTTTTTTGTAAACTTGCCAATTTCCAACTACCCATAGTTATAGTGTTTACTGTCTTTAAATTCTGATACATTTTTTTGAGATAAACTAATAAACCTTGTTAAAGTTGTGAGAGTTCTGAAAAGAACATGAAAATAGATTGTTGCTATTTATAATAACTATTTTAATTGCATCAAGTGCTTATTTATTTTAAACATAATGTTATTTTTCAACGCTGAAAAGTAAATATTTTCTGTAAGCGTAATGAATTATTTAATAAAAATTATAATATGGAATTGATGAATCGTGTTAATTACGTTGGCTGCTGTAATAACGAGAGAATATAATTATAAATTGCGCTGATTTCGTTGAGTTAACTGGTTAATATAAAATCACAACATTCATTTCGAGAACAGATCAATAATCCGATCAAACAAACGAATATTGCGCATTAATAATAGCGGGCACAATGTTAGGATAAAATTGAACTTATTATGCGCGCGTTATATAATAATAATCTACATATTATAATTTGAATTGGCGTGAACAATTATTTCGCTTGATTCCTCCCACGAGAATCGGCGTACAACTCAAACCGTTCATATATATTATAATGCACAAATCCAGACAACGGACTGTGGATGTATGTATAATATTTGATAGGAAAATTGGATATGCTGCTGCGCGTCACGTCGATCGGTGAGCTCGCGAAACGTCTGAATCAACTAATCAACGGATCGCTCAGAGGAGCATCGTAATATACGCATACGTACAGTCGTGCCAATCAAAAATGACAAATAAGTCATCGCCCGCTCCTTGATGCACGCAAGCTCCTAACATTATATACGCGAGCTTCTAATATACATACATCAAGAACGGAGCGAGTGCCACGGCGAGAAATCCGTGCACACGCAGTTTCTCTGATAATAGCACATCAAACAAAGTCGTGTCGGCGGTGCGCCACCCTTCGCTATATTCATGTAGTATACGTATATAGGCAATGATTGCGCGAGTACGCGCGACTTGTTGGCTTCGAGCACCGGCATCGAACGAATCGTGCGTCGCTATATGTAATACTGCTATATACATACGTAATCAGTAATCGCGTCGAATAAACTGTACTATTGAGCGGCTCGAGCCGGTAGTCTCTTACCCTCGCTGAGCTTCAGTCTCTTCTTATCCTATTCTCTCATACCGTACGTATGAGCTTAATTTCATCGGATATACTCCGCTGGCTCACACACGCACATACACTTATGTACATTTGTATAGGCACATATACCGAAAGCAACAAGTACAAGCGGCATCGATCGATGCCTCTACACACTACGTGTATACGGCGACACGCGACGCGCCATTGACTGACTGCGTAATCAGACTGCACATATAAGTATACCAGCAAGGTCATCTTTTCGGGGGAGCAATGCTTTTTACGGGCGTCGAACGACGTCGTTCTCGATTGTCCGTGCGCTCTCGAGCTTCCTCCTCGAATAAGAGAAGGCGCGTCATTGCGTGCGTGCTGTAGTCATGCCGAGAAGGGGCTTTTATTTCTTCCCATTGCTGCGTGCCTGCATGTAAAAGATATTTCAGAGGTGACAATCGACTCACTTAGACGTCGATAAGTGATCGCTTTATCGCCCAATAACGCCATGACACACCGACACTGCATACGCGATAACAAAGGAGATAATTTAGCTGAGTTTCGATTTGAGGCAAAAATTATTAAGGCTTCTAGCGTAGAATTTATTATAAAATACATTATTAGATTGTCTATAATTTTGATAATGCAATTATGATATTGTTATTTACTGTAATCTATTGAATTTATTTAGCTGTACATATAATATATTAATCATAGCTAATAATATATTGCTTTCATATATAATATATTAACTCTTTGATTTAAAATTTAGTTGCTATGATGATTGTTATCATCAAATTTCTAATTATTACTTATCGCTTTGGAGCGAGCTTCGAACTCTTTTAATTTTAAGTGTTTTTTTTACGACTCGCATGTGCCTTCTATAGAAAATCTTATCGAACACGCAGTATACAATAGATAGACTAAAAACTGACACATTCGGCCGTGTTACTCTATCAACAAATTGAAACTGACTCTATTAGCCCATCATTTTTTAAAGAGGATTAATTAGTGGATTAGTAAAAGCAATTTTAGAAGCATATTCGTTCGCTGTATTAACAATTTCATATTTGTATTCAACAATTACAAGGGTTATTTAAATGTCTAATTCAAGGATAATAAATCTGATCATATTATTTAGCCAAAGCATTAAATATTTGAAGCTTTTCAAATATTACTGCAATTTTTTTTTTTTTTTAAGATAATAAAAAGATTCTATTCTAAAAGCATTTTAGTAGCTTTTGTGCAAAAGTACCTAGTACTGTGACGCACTTTTTTTAGTCCATATTTTTGAATAAGCGTTCTTGAATACATCACATCCGCGTTCAGTTATGCATTATAAGGGGTCTCTGCTTTATGCGCTCAACATTTTCTCCTCGATTTTTCTTGAACTCAAGCTTTAAGCAGAATATCTGCCTAGTCCAGTCATAGTTGAACCTCTAAAATATAAATACGTCCTTGCGTGCGTTTGTGCAGTTTTGAACGTCTATAAAAAGTATTTGGCGTGCAGGTGGTACAAATAAACGTCGACCAAGATGATGCTACAGACTGGTACTCGGCGCATGCATTGAATAGAGTATGCAATGATATGTATACGTTAGAACTGAACGAAGCGAGACAAAAGTCGGTGGCGCTGAAAAAGGTAGGTAGAAAGAAGATAGCCGATCGTAGCTAAGGAACATCTATAGGTGTGGATATACATGCATATATAGTAGGTATATGAGAATTGAAGGTGAAGGTACTCGAATTCGATTGATGCTGTTCTGCTACGTAGCTATCTCTCTCGATCTCTTTCTAACTATGTATCCGGCCAAGTAAAAGTGCCATAGAGAAAGGAGAAGGGAGAAAAGAAGGGAAACGCAGAGAGCAAAGGTACATAGATTCCTGATGGAATGTACATAGTAATCAGAGGTCGCAGCTTCGAATTTAAGAATACGTTCCTATGTAATAATTCAGTGTTCCGACAAACTGGTGGTTCCGATGAAAAAAGAAAAAAAAGTCAACTGTCTTTATCAAATTACAATCATGCTCCTAATGTACAGAAAATTTTCGCTCGATCGAGCGAAACAAAGAAATTATCGTAAGTGTATTTGCAAACGAATGTGCTGTTCAATAGTAGGATGTTATTGTTTTAAAATGTTTATTTACAAAAATAAAAACAATTTTTTTTCATCATCCTAATAGATATTCAATAATTTTAAGTATTGCCAACAGTTCTACCATTAAAATATTAACTTTTATAATGTATTAATCAAATTCGTACTCGACTGACAAAAGGTAAAGCTCAGTAAGTCAAAAAAGAGACGGCAAGTCTTGAACAATAAAAGTTCGCGAGAGGTATGCGACAATTTCATGATCGAAGTCTTTTGTTGTTGCTAGTTGGCTACATGGTCATTTGTCATACCCGCAAAAGTTTCATTGCAAAAAAAGAGTCGTTTTAAGGAATATTACATGATACGATGACTCCTTTTCCCGCATAAAGTATCAGAAAACAGGAGGTGAATAAGAAGGACAAAAAACGAGTAGATACTTCGCAAGGTGTGTAAAATGTATAAGATCGACTTGTTATATAGAGCCGCGTGAGGGAGATAGCTCGCGCGAAGCGAAAAGAAGCACTTACACGAAATGCGATACAGATATCAGCATCCGAGAACGTGAGCGTCGAGTCGTGCACTCGCATATATGCGTCGATCGGATGTATACGACTCGGACGAGCACTACGATCTTCTCCTTGTCGTTCTCAGTTGGAGCTTCTTGTTGGAAGAACTTTGGCGATTCCCGAGTAAATCCCCTCAACGGGGGGTGAGAGGCTCTAGGTACGCGCCAGCAAAAGCCGAAGTACGGGGCGCGCGGTCGAGCTGTATAAGTACTCGGAGCTCTAGCTCGCGTCAGATTCGCAACATGGCCAGTCAGCAGCTATCTGTAATATAGCAGCAGCATCTTAAGCTCGCCCAGAATATGACGCGCAATGATGTCCGAGAGACTTGCTGACTCTCCCCAGTGATATATTGATTTTGTCAGCTGTATAAGTACATACGGCGTATTCGGACAGGCGAATTCGCCGCCATCTCGAACTCTTACGAAATATACCGTGTTTATATTTCTACGAGCTGACGCGCTAGCATGCGCGATTATTGGAAAATTCGACAGTGTGCACACTCGGTCTTAGTTGTACGCAGGGCGCGCATTAAAGGCAAAATTATACTCGGCTTAAATCAAATATTCTATCTGCCAGGGCTAAGTAGCTGTGCAGTTGAGGAAGGGCCATTAAGGTCTCGGAGCCAGCCCAAGTGCTTAACGTCATACATTTGTTACGAGCAGTGCATCATGTATGCTTAGAGCTTGAAAGCATATCGCGTGTCCGAGTGGCTTGCAGCGCAGTATAACTGCTCTATATATTAGCCCGAGTGTGCGATTCGCTCTGCGCCAAATATACTCCAAGTGTCCGTACTATGCACCTATGGGGCATGTATACATCTGCATGGAAGAACAACCTTCACCGATTCCTGATTAAAATGACTGGTTATTTTAGCTAATTTGTAAGGTTGATGGAAGATTTTAGAGAAGGCTTCTCTATTAGCCAATGATTAGCTCACGCTTAATTTTACCAAAGCCAACGGGCACAAACATAGCATGTAGTTGTGACGACACTTTTAGTGTTTACCCTTACTGCCTCTGTTCAGTCTCGGAAGATCTATTGGCAATTCTCATGGGTGGAAATCTAAGGGAACCGCAGACCAGTTGCGAGTCGAAGGCCAGAGCTGAAACACGGCCGGACTCACCGCAACTTCTACCAGCTACATGCAGCCTACTTACTTATATACATATACATAGGCGGCAGGTAGACAGGCGCACGAGGCAGACAGGAAGGAAGAAAAACCCGAAGAATCGATCAGTAGCCCGTCTCTCTTTCTCTTATACGACACGTATACGTACACTAGCAACTGTCAGGCGCGCTTCGCGCGCGTACATTTTTCAGTCAGTTTCGAAAAAGTTGCTATTTTGACCGTAGATGTCACTTTACTACGTTTCCACTCGAGTCAAAAGTCAGTCGACCAATCAGAGGCCGAATAGATTGGCTTCACTTTTAGGTCCATCTCTTTTTTATAAGTTAGAAGAAAGGAAAAGGAATTACGTTTCGACTCGAGTCAAAAGTCAGTCGACCAATCAGAGGCCGAATAGATTGGCTTCACTTTCAGGTCCATCATTATTTTAAGTGAGGATCCTCTCGCATACTATATCCTCTACTGCTCCGTTTCTCTTTCTATCTCTCTTATCGTGCAACGAAACTACATGCGAGGCTTACATATATGCACGGTGGCTGTGTCGGGCAACTCTTTCGACGCGTTCGCATGGCTATACACGTGCAGAGCTTTGGGCAACTTATATAGTCCGTTATCGCACTTTATTTCCTGATGCGCCGTATAGACGTGAGAGGGGAAATTTCTAATTCCTCTGTGAGGACGGCACAAAGGTAAACTCGAGTACTGGGAGATAATTTCGAGGCAAGTGTTTGGACTGGGCTCGAGTTGTTGCTCCCTTATAACAGCGCGAGCTTGCAGGTTTGCTTTTGTTTACTTCCGTTTCTGTGTCGAGTTATGAATTAAGACCAGTTCGATAACTTATGTATACTCCTCCTACATAATTCTTAGAACGCACATACACAAAGACATTTACACATGCACAAGGTTTCGTGGATAGAGACAAACTTACTATTATATAGCCTTTTCCTTGATTTTCAGTCTAAATTTTTTTAAGGTAATTACATTTTATACAGAGAACTTCGATAATTCATTTTTTTAAATAGAGCACAACGACCGAGTTAGAGGGGATATAATTAGCTACGTTATACTAGCCGATTAAATTTTTTATTAATTTTTTTTCTTACGTGCATGGTTGAATAAAATTGCACTCAGGTATTAGTCTTGTAAAAAACTACCTACGATATCGCTCATCTTTGTATATAAAAATATTCCACGACCCTGCCGTACATCTTTCTTTATTCTCCTGGCGTACTGTGCACGAGTATAATGTACGTACATATATATTTCTTAGCAGGTTTATTCGTGGTATCTGAGCTGATTTACCCTCCGTTACCTCACAAAGCCCTTTGCTCGTTGGAAATTGAAGAGGAAAAAAGCTCTATTCTGTTGGCAGCTTGCATTGACGTACGCGCACGCATGCCCACTAGGCAATGCTGCAATTATAAATAATGCAATGCGTCGTTTCCTACCTGAGTGTCTTTTTCGAGAAATAACAATTAATTATCATTTTCAACTCGAGCCTGTTTTCTACAACAATTTTTTCATGACATGGACTGCTGGACGAAAAATAATTGGATTGTTAGGAAATATAATGAAATACATGAACATTTAATGATGTTTTTTCGGACTGCTGAGTTTTGAAAGTAATTTTGTGTCGTTTTATGTGTATTTGACATTTCCTTCTTAGATTTTTTTACGTTGTTTTTAGAAATGTGTTTTTTAAGAATAAATTTTGAGAAAAATCAAGGTCAGTGATGAATACTTTACACTTATAATACATCAAAACAAGAGTTATTATCTAGTTATTTTGATAACTAGATATTTAATTCGATGTTAATACTATTAGTTTTAAGAGTTGCGCGTGGGAATAAGTAAAGCACGCGTGGACATTTTAAAGAATACATAAAAAATCATAACAAAGAGGGTTCATTTAAAGATGTCTTAAGGGTTTATGTAATAACATTATATTTTTCCGTGTAATTACAGAAAGCCCGTTACAGGAGTATCAAGTTGTAGTTTTATACGCAGTCACAAGTTCCATCAAATCAAAGAATATATCTTTTAAACAGCAGATGATTCTCATTTGTTTATTTTTTCTCAGTTTACTCTTTACCTCTGTGACAAAATCATTTACAAAATATTCGAACTATTTATGTTTCATCTGCAAATATAGCCAATAAGGCTTAATATAAATGCTTCATGACTCATAATAGCATCTCACGCGCTTTTGTGCTCGCAGAAAATATCTTTCGTCCTTTTCGGCGCATTTCCACAAAATATACATTTGTTATCTGGAATCAAATAACTCCCCTTCGTTGTGACGATATTATTTCGCTTCATAGTTCATGGCAGCATAAACGTTTCTTCCTTATGACTCTGATACTAATCAACATTCGGATGGTTTAATAGGCTGGTGAAAAACTTTACAATAAATTTAACTTAAGGATGATTATAACTCTCAAGCTCGAAGGGTGTACTTACTTGAAGCATTTTTTATTTCTTCAAAATAATAGACTAAAATCGATACCCATTTTTATCAACTCTGCCCGGCTGGTTGGAGCTATATATAGGCGTGCCGTCGGCACCGAGAGATACGAGTACGATATTGTCGCGTGCAGTACGCTCGATGTGACTTTACTCTTTATAGACGGCTCAGCTCTTGGCTCTCTTTTGTTTGATCGACGCCTGAGATGCCTATTGTGTGTGTGTATGGCATTTTACCAAAAAAATGTTCTGCGCTCGTCACTTTCCGATTTACGTGAAAGTTTCACTGCTTCTGCCGCAGCTTTGTAAGATATTGTGTCGAAAATGCCACATTCTTATAAAGGTATCGGCTGCGGCAAATTCTTTCTTTCTTCGACGAGAATCTGAGTAAAGGGGTTCAAGTTGTGTGTTGCAGCTGACTATGCTAGAAGCTTGCGAGCGCAATATCGTTTTTTTCACGTTTTAAAGATGCTTCACGTAGTTTTAATTTTCAATTTTGTTAGCATTATCGAGGAGCGCGCGAGCTGCTTACAGAAAGTATACCAAAGTGCACGCATGACCGCATCTGGAAAAGCAGCTGCCGACTAAAAAGAAAATTTTTTCTCAACGAGAGCAAAATAACTCATCTCTTACTCCTCTTGATACGAAGTAAAGTTAAAACAAAATTAAATAAAAATTCAACATGATACTGTAGAGAAGAAAGGCGCGGTGGCGACGAGTTCTCGCGTAACATCAAAAGCATGAGCCAAGCTGCTGGCGAGCAAGAGAGAAAGAGAGAATGTCTACTTGGGCTGCACTTGCGACGTTATAAACAACGACCGGCGTCAAAGTCACAAGAGCCCGAGAGAGCTGAGCTAGAACGAGTGTAGTGACGGTCGCTGCGCCGAGAGAAAAGGGTTGGGTTCGCGCTTCGTGAGAAGAGAGAAAAAAGCGAAAAAAACAAGAAAGAAAACATGAAACGGAAAAGCGAGAGAGTACCTGTATCGCTGCGTGCTCGAGGAAAAGTGAAAATGCAAACGATGGCGCGAGAAAAAAATCCAAGGCACGCGCGACAAAGCTCGCTGGCTGTATCGTGTGCAACGCCACGATGTATAGCTCGAGCGGCCGGGAGCAATTAATATGAGGCACGATCAAGAAGTGGCCGTGATGGTGCGTAGCGAGAAAAAAGCTCCACTCTTCGCTCTCCTGGAGAGTAGTCGCGAGTAAGGGAAAAGCTAGCGATAGCATAAAGCCGAAAGTCACTACGCACTTATCCAGTCGGTGCAGGGGTACGCGTAAAGCGACTCTGAAAGAGAATGAAAGAGAAAGAGGCGCAAACAGGGTCTTGAATTACAGCCGAATATGGTAAATAATTTTTTATAGCTATATATATATTCCCTTATGCAGACTTGTTGTATATAATACGCAAGCAGGGATACGCAAGCCATGGGGTGGACGACTAAAAAAGGGCCATCGCAAAGGAAAAAGCGCCATGACTCGGATGTATATATACGTGCCGATGCGTACGTGTTGGCGTGTATAAAAGAGACATAGCAGAAAATGAGGAGAATGGATGCAAAAGAGTGCCTCGTCAGCTATAGGTAGACGGCCTTTGCACCTATAGAGGGAAGCTAAAAGCGTTTATCTATACACGGTATGATGAAAGAGGAATGGGGAAAATGTTTTTCGGATAGGTTTACAAGCTCCTTCCGAGTAGGCTTTTACACGTCCGAATTCGCCTATGAAAGTACATTTATAATGACGATGATAAAGTGAATTTGCAACGGAAATCATGTATACGAACCGTGTGAACTTGAGCATTTGTTTGTTAGTATTTTATGATGAGCACGCTATTAGTGATAGAAATTGATGATCATACTATTGAATTTCCACACGTATGTTTAACTGACCTTTGATAATAAAGTGTGTTACGTCCAACTCCAATATAAGTTTATTGTCATAAAAAACTGTCACTGCTTACCTGGAAAACATTAATATTATTTTGAATTAGGATTTGATGTATAAATTATGATTATATTTCATAAATGTATCTTTATATAAAGAATAAAGCTGAACAAATAATTTTTCTATTAAAAAAAAAAAAATTAAATGTTGTTGACACGGTGACATTTTTTTTCTTCGTGTTTAAGGTATCGGATAACAGATTATCGACAAGGTGGAAAACTAACCCACAGCTGTTGAAAGATAAAAAAGGAAAATAAAAATATTCACACACGAGCTCATGACTTTGTTTTCTTTTCTGATCCTTAAGATGAAAAAGCTCCAGAGCGCGTACACAGATGCGAAAATAGAAAAGAAAAACTCACGTATATATGTATAATGCGCACGAGAGAGAAATGTCAATGTTTACGCTCGCTGCAGAAAAGACTCGATTTTATATATCTAAGACTTGAATAAGAAAAAAATCTATGTATATCTGTATTCGCACTGTGGAGCACGCATGTAAGAAATGCATTTAAAATTCGCCTAAGGAGATCAAACCGACATAGAAGCTGACATGCACTTGCATATGCTATGTACGCTCGGGTGTGAAAAACAACTTCTTCTTTCCAATCTTTTATTTATCTTGTATGCTCGTTGGTCGGAAAATTCATAAGTTTACTCCTTTCTTAATGAAACCACGCATTTTTTTATTTTTGCCATTAATCATCATTTTATGAAATTCAGAAATAACTATATTGTCAGAAGCATCTATTGATTTAAAGTTTGAGATACTTTGAATATTTTTTAATGGGATTTTTCCGTTAGGTTAATTTTCCTTTTGCCTTATTTATATGCTTCAGTGCAGAACTTTTATGACTTGGGCTCGTAAAAAACCGCATAGAGAACCATCGCGTTGATATAAAGTAAGATTTATTGTTTTGTTCTTTTATTTTCCTTTTTCCTCTCAACAATACACGGAAAAAATTTTTAGTCGTAAAATTGATAACAATATATTTTTAATCTTACGTGGTGAGTTGAAAGCTTTGTTCTGGAGCGTAATAAAATTTCTTGGATCTGATCTTAAAGTTGTTTGTATAATTTTATGGACGGCTTTTTAATGTATTGATACATCAAAGAAAGCTACAAATGATAATCATTTCATGTCTTAAAGATAATGTTTACGTGTAAAGCTACGGGAATTTTTTTCTTGATATTACAAAATTAACATTCCCCAATTCGCAGTAATGCTTATTAAGCAGATGGTAGTGCCTATTGAAGTTCTTCATTGCAGTAGAAACTTTCTTAAATAATTAAAAACGAAAAAAATGATACTACGCAACAGACATAGAGTCATGGAGGGAGGGTCGCGCGCGGACCCTTGTTTGCCAAGCATTCAATTAAATCGAAAAAATGTTCAAAGTGCGCGCGAGTGAGCCTATCTCTATATCCGCTGTACACGTTGGAATACTCGAACGCACAGGACCGAAAGCCTTGCGAGCATCGCGTCGCTAAATATTCCAATCCTATTAAGGCATTGCTTTTGCTCCTGTGCTGCGCGTCTAACCCCCCGTATGCCGGTGATGTATATACTTTTGACTTGAGAAGATGAAAAAAAAGAGGTGAGTACACACCCCAACATACTTATATATACACGGTACCCGAGAATGAAAGCTTTTTTAATAAAACGCGAGGCAGAAAAATGAAAACTGGTCTGAATTTTATTTGCTTACGTTTGGCTCACGGCACAAGAAAGACGACTACATGCTTCAATTCTCGATACGCAATTTTTCTTTATAAGAGTGCAGAATACGGAGGATTGAAAATACTGGTTCGTAGAAGTACTATTGGCGCATTTGGCTTAACAGGCGTTGGTCATTTAGATCGGTTTATTTACACGCCGCAATGTTGTCGATTGCAAGGGGATGAAAAATGTTTGGGATAAAGGCTATACGTTCGGTGAAGAAAACTAATCGTTCTTTCGAACGGTGAGGTGAGTGGTAATTAATGGTACTTTTGCCCTTTCTTATTTTCTAAATGGAAAAGCTTCGATGGAATTGTCGATATTTTTCTTAGCTTTTCAGTACTTTCGTATAGTTGCTGGAGAAGACATGATATCTCAGGAATTCGGAACGGATATAAAGTTGGTAGCTTCTCTTTAACTAGCAAGAGAATTTGAGCAATTTTTCAATTTCACCTAATAATTTCAATTTGCCAATTACTGTGATACCATTATTGATGTCAAATATTATACATGTATTAATTAACCAAAATAATCAATAGTTATGATTAATTTTATCAAAATGAAAAAATTGTCTACTGACCTCATCCAACGCGTATCGTGTAACTTAAACTCGTAGTTCGAAAAGTCAATATCTAGATTATAACAAATGACTGTTGGTTAAACTTTCACAATGCCGGAATGAATATAGGGTGAATATAGCAAATAAACGTATGTATGCGCAAAAATTATTCAATTAAGAGATTGAAGAGTAAAAGCGGACAGGTCCTGCTCAAATCGCTTATAGGGTGATGAGGGGTCCTGTCGCACTGTGTTTACCAACGACGAATTTTTTAAGGCTTTGCTAACCACTTGGATAAGGCCTATTTACATTCTTTGTGCCGATTATGTGTTTACTCCTTTGCAGCCTCGGGCATTAGAAAACAATTTTTTTAAGCGTATAGCAAATAAATGCACTCATATGGACATTTATTAAAGTTCTGTTTTTTTGTTTCATACTCGACTGCCTCGATATTTCTGCGATAAAAGTCCCCATGGCCGTTCCTCGTTTGTACCACAGAGAAAAAAGGAGTTAATTTAACCAAAAAGTGCCGCATGAATGCGCACGTGTGAAACGAAGGCTTTGTTTAGTCCCGTGAAAATTGACTGACACGCGTATAATGCCGCACGGAGAAAAAGATTCGACTCGCGCGCGAGAATGTCTCGAATTGTGAAACGCTGTCAGCTCGGCCCGAGCATCGTTATTTTTCTTGCTTTTTTAAGCGGCTTTGACGTTCCGCAATAGAAGCAACGCTGCGAAGCAGCAAACTAAGGTGAAACATTTTGTTTGATAACTTTCATAAAGCTTTTGCTCATATATAGTCGAGCTTCATAAACTTTTCATAAAGCTCGAAAAAAAAGCTTATCTATTGTTCCGTGAAATCAGATTATCCGCACTAGAATCGATTATCTTTTTTTTCCCTGAATAGCTTCGACGTTTTATATCTTCATACTAGATGTTTATACAATTCACGCGTTTGTCTTACGAATTCAAACGCACGCATAATATAAATGCTAATACTCGGGCTCAGCACGTTTGAGATATGAATTCGCATTACAATATGCGACTTCAATACATTTTTATTTGCATCAAAAAACGATTTAAAACAGGATTTTATCTTCTTCTAGAAAAAAAGTAATCTTGAATGACAGCTCAAACTTAATTATAATACAAAGAGTCTCTATTATGCGACTCGGCTGAATAAGAATTCCGTGCTACTTTATTACGATCTTTGCGAGCTCATGAAACATGCACAAACGTCCATTCAAATATTAATACGTTTAAAGCTAGTCTATCTTCCAAGCATAAACGTGAAAAAAAAACGCCTTGAACGTAAGGGCAGAGAGAGAGAGAAATACATAGATAGCTACACGTCGATGTTGGTAAAAAGTGCAGGGTAGGGAAAAAGTTTTTCCTAGTCACCGTCGAGTCTTGCTCATTAAACTCGTTCTCTCTTTTCACTGCACGCGGGGTCGAAAGTTATTTTTGGTTCATCATCCAATTAATGCTGCTGCTGCTACTGCTGGGGAGGGCACACGCGTAAGTGTGCGCTTATATATAATACAACCTGGAGTTTCATCCTAATAAAGTTTCGACGTATCATCAAGTATGCCAGTCACTATGTCCATGTATATAACGCGTCGAATGGTTCTGGGCGTTTATTAAAGATGTAGAAAGTTAGTCGCCATGGCAGTCGAGAAATATATAAAAAATGTATCCCATACGCAGGAGAGGGAAGCAAGAAAAAGAAACAAATGTGGAAAAACGAAGAGCAAGTCAAAGAGTACTATGTACGGAAGGTGGAAAAATCGACATAAAAAGTTGATTCGTTTGATACTCTATCGATGCATAGAATCCAAAAGAAATAATATATAATTACATTGTGTTTTTATTGTGCAAATAAATTATTCTATATAGTCAAGAGAGCTACTGAGATACATTGAATGTATAGTGCATTTATTTTTGTGATATTTCAGTTTCATAGAAATAGCTTGCAATAATTACTATTACATTGGGTGAGAAAGAGGGAGAGAAAAAAAGTTTTCAAGTCTTATAATTTGATTACCCTATAACTATGATAAATGAGGAAGTCTTGTGCAGGTTGACAATACGTTTGCCTCATTGGAAAAGCTTATGCTTTGCTTATTAACCTCGCGACAACGAAATAAACTCAAAAGTTATTCGAGTTAGCTAGTTCAAGGTTCTGCGTTAGAAAGTGGAATTATTTTATCAACAACAATCGAATAAAATTTGCAGCAACATCTATTATACGCATGCAAACAACTTTTTAATTGTAGTTAAAATCATGTGTCATACTTTTACGAGCAGTCGTAGAAACTTATAAAATATCATAATCTTAAAATATCGTAAAAAGTATTTTCATACAGTAATATATAGCGACACAATTACTTAAACGAGTATGTTCAACATTTTGAAGTCGCTCTCTCGCGAGTTTGAATTTCTCAACAAAATAAAGAATATTTTATTTGTATTTTTAATATTTTTCCATTTTAAATCTCAAAATACAGCGTACAGTTTGGATAAAACGGTCGTATAAAGAGAACGAGATGTAGCTGTAAAAGTAGGAAGTTGTACGAGCTAACTCTTAGGGATCGGTCGAGCTCAGCTTTGGCTGGAATAGATGTATAATACAACCATGCACACATATACTGCACAGTTATATACGTACATAGCGTATACAATATCCCGGGTACGGCCACCGGATTCAAAATACCGCAAATACAACATTGATTATAAACTACCTTGATATGTGTCTACATCTATATATCATATACTTTATGGCCAATTCTCTACTGAATGGAATAGGTTCGAGAATTTTTTTTCTGCTGCCATAAAAAACTTATTGTTTTCAATGTCACGCATGACCCAAACTTTGTTAAAACTTCTAACTTTTCAAAAAATAGTAAGAGTATAATCACCTTAGTAGCTTAAAATGATATATACTAACATAAAAATAAAAATCTGTTTAAATTTAATAAAAAAATCACAAAGCTTTCTTACAATGTAAACCAATCTCTTCTAATTTCTAAAAGTGCTTTTTAGTCTAGCAGCCAGAAAAATTTGAAAGTACCGAAGAATGAGAAGAAAAAGCCAAAAAGCCAAAAAGCCAAAATATCGAAAAATAGATTTTAGAGAATTTTCAGTAAAAAAGCATTTTAATATAATTTTTAGAAAAGCAGAAATGTTGGAACCCTGAAAATGGGTCCCATTCTGATAAAAATTTTGGACATGTATGATATTAAACACTATTTATCATATTAAGAGAACATTTCGTTTGGGTGATTGAATTTCGTGGGAAATCGGTCATAGTTGCTGCATATTATACATAAGAGCAATAAGAAAGGGATGAGTCAAAAAGGAAAAAAGCCTTCGTAAAATCTTGATGCATGAATTTTGCCGTGAAGCTCGCTAGTCACTATACACTGCTGTATGTTCATCTCTTTTTATCTTTGTTGAACTCCTTGTAGTATTGTTAATTTTGACATAGCTTGCTTTTAACAACTTTGCTCGCAACGCGAACAGCGAAATAAAATGAAAAAAAAACCTGAAAAAAGTGAAAAAAAACAGTATATACGTGTTCTATTGTTTGTAGTTGGCAATTTTTACGTTTTTCGCTCATACGCAAGAGCAGCATACAACAGCATGCGGCCAGGTACTCGCGCTCGTGTTTTATACATTCATAGTGTATACGCGGCGTTATGGATCTTTTGAAATCGATGGAGTGCGAGTTTGTTTTCTCTTCAGGTTTTATGAGTATAACGTCGGGGATACTCCCAGAAAATGAGCTATTTTTTCGAATACAGCCATATAAGATTTACGACGAGTAAAACTTTTTTCTATACTATCGCTCGAAAAAGTACATGAGCTTTCAAGAACAAAAATATTGAATGGACTTTTGTGTTTTGATGCCACGAGATTTTCTGATCTTTTTGTAATTGAGAAGAATACAAATAGAAAAACAGATCTCTTTGATCTGCGGGTCACATGAAAGATGTTTCGTCGACTGCATCGCGCAATTTTTTATATATTTTTGTACTCTCGTACCTGTACCGAAAAAAAATCAGATAAAAATGATTGTCTCTGCGTACGCGTAAAACAGTTGGTAAGCGTACACGTATACAGCTGCAAGCAAAAGCAAATATACGCGTTCTATCGCATGTCGCTGCGCTTCGAGGGCAGTCGCGCACAAAGAAATAGTCGTAATAGCCAAATCTGAAATTCAAGCTCAAATTAAAGCTGCCACTGTCGCAGTTTGTATTAGGTGAGAGTATATCCGTCGTTTCTTTTTGTGCTACCTTCGATGCGCCACTATTGCGATGGAGTAATTTCACTCGTAAACTATTTAATCGTTGAGTGGAATTTTAACGAGCTTGCACGCTTTCGCATTATAATAGTGCGAATGTACGTTATTGGGCCCTTTGGCTCTACTCTTTTTTCACCGCAATATACCGGTAGTAGTCTCGCATGTTTATGGCTTACACTTTACGTCCGCATAAGCTATAAAAGCTCGAGCGAAAAGAGAAGCGAGGAGAAGCAAGGGGGCAGAGAGGAAGGCTCCTTCACGTATAGCTCGAGAGCCAAGAAGAAATCGAGCATCGTTGCCTGTTGCTGAGCTGCATTATTTTTTTTTTTTTTATTGCAAATGGTTTTTTATTAAAGCAAAATCAACTATAGGTACATTGTGTTTAAAAAACACATACAAAAATACACTAACATATTATTTTTATCTACACAGAATGTAATACCAGATTACTTCGCTGTGTTCGGATCTTGATAAGGTTTTTCTTTTTTCGATTGCCTCAGGGAGGTGGCTTGAAGTTGCTACAGTGCAGATAAAAAGCACAACGTGTGCAAAAACTGCTTCGTTAACATATCGGGATGGCTGGTCTTCTTCTGAGCTCTTCTCTTATTTTGCGAAGTAGTTATGTCTACGCAAAGCTGCTGCATCAATTGGGAGCAGACCTGTATCTTTTGCCATGGGAAGGGGCTGTGCATCTCCAAACGGGATTCTTTTGTTGCGGCAGTGTCTAATGATGTTGTATAATATGTGCTCCATATTGTCTCCTATTATAAATTTATTCTCATCGAGAAATTTGAAAGTTTCCGGGGGTGTGAAGCCCGTATTGCATGCTCGCCTGAGGTAAGTGTCATTCGGGAAAAAGGGACCCGAGATCAGGCTATTTGTGTCGACTTGCATAGCGTTTTTAATGTGCTGTCTGATTATTTTAACTATAAAAGTATCGAGTCTTGGTAGTGCTGCTGCGGTGTATAGTTTCGTATTGCTTATTCTTTTGATGTGGTTGCTATTCTCAGATCGATGAAGGCCCGTGCACGTCCGCAATATTTTCCTTTCCAGAATTTTCATTTTCTCCATCAGGCTGTTGTTGATGTTGAACCATATGGGACATGCATAGGTAAGCATGGGCCTGATGAGGCTCTGATAGGCAATTATTTTCGATCTTTTGCACAGGTGAGTGTTGCAGAATAGTGCCCGAAGTAACATGTAGGTAGTATTAGCTTTTTGAGTTTGGTTATTAATGTGTTGGTCGAATTTCAGCATGTCATCCATTACGACACCCAAATATTTAACTGCTCTCTTGTGAGGGACACGCGTATTTAACTCTATGTCCATTATGTGGAAGTCCCTCCAGTGCCTCCTCGTCGCGGCAGACTTTGATTTCAGCTGCGACCTGAACAGAATTGTTTCGCATTTATTCACGTTGATATATAGTCTCCAAGCTGTATAAATATCTTTTATTCTGTTGAAGAGGTGTTGCAGCGATGTCTTGATTCTCTCGAGGTTTTTGTTTGCTACATATATAATGAGATCATCTGCAAAAGCTATTGAGTAAGTTTTGTTACCGCTGTTCAGGCCACAACTGTTGACAATCTCCGCGGTGAAAAAGTTGAACAAAATTGGCGATAGAACTGTACCTTGTTGCAGGCCCTTGGAGACTATTTGTGGATGTTTGGATGTTCGATTATTCATACTCACAACGAAGCTACGGCTAGCTATTGTGCTCTTGATAAGTTTTATTACTCCGGTAGGAAGCGCCAATTTCTTAAGTTTAAAAATCAAACCTTCGTGCCAGACCGAGTCAAAGGCCTTTCTTAGGTCTATCAAACATGCGCCTATCATATTGTTGTCGTTCAGGTGCCAATGCAGGTCCGCAACTAGTTTGTGTAGAGCATGCACTGTCGAGTGCTTACTCTTGAAACCAAATTGTTGGACGGGGATTATGCTGTCGTTGCTATATTTGCTGAGGAGGGATAGCTTAATTATTTTCTCGAATACTTTGCTTATCGCTGGTAGCAGACTGATGGGGCGCAGGTTGTCCAGATGCGTAGGTTGGTTTCTTTTCTTTTTAAGGATTATCAGTTTTGCTTTTTTCCATGCACTTGGGAAGTAACTGTTGTTCAAGGCATTATTGAGCAGGATGGTATACTTTGCGATGTAGTTCGGGGGTAAGTTCTTTAGTGCAATGTTTGGGATGTTGTCCCAGCCTGTAGATGTTTTGCCTTTCATTTGTTTGATTATTTTATTGATGCGGTTATAACTGGCAAATGTAATGTCTTGATGGCTGAGGTTCGGGTCTAGAGCCGTTAAGTTTTCGTTGAATGTGACAAAGGTATCTAGCGTTGTGAAGGTGTTCGTCAGCTCCGAGTCTCCTTTAAGAATATCCTTTTCGAGCAGTGTGTTGGAGTTGGGGTCCGCCCTGTTAATACCGCCAAAGAATCTGCTTATCACTTCTGTTATTACGGTTTGGTCCGTAATGGAGGTATCACTGTGTCGGTTGAGCGTGCTGGGATCGACTAGGCCTTGGGTGAGTTCATGTTCATGTGGTTTTATTACTATTTCCTTAATTTGCTGGTTATTATTTTTGATGTTGTTTCTAAAGAATCTGTTCAATGACGGAAAAAAGCTTGCCGATTCTTTATAATTGATTTTTTTGATTTGGTTATCCCAGTTATTTTTTGAGGCTTTGTTAAATGCTTCTTCGATTTTTTTCTTGACTATTTTTACTTGGGCTTTGTGATGGTTTATTTGGGCTGTCAGGTTTCGGTCTCTTCTATTGATTAGGCGATGTATTTTTGTCTGAAGCTTATGTTTTGCATTATAGAGTTTTTTAATTTCTGCATTAACTATTGTATTGAGGATATTGAATGGTTTAAACCTAGGGGTACATTTTTCGAGAGCCTCTGTTATGTGGGCTTGAAGAACGTGCAGACCCGAGTCAATCTCCGCGTTTGATAAATTTTTGTCTGCTGGGAATGGAAAGTTTGCGTTGTGCGTAAGCATCCTTTTAAATTTGTTCCAGTTTGTTTTTTTGAAGATTAAGAAATTATCCAAACTTGGCCCGGTATCCTCCGCAAGTTTATGCTGTAGTCTCAGCGTGCACTCGATAGCTAGGTGATCGCTGGCATAAGGGTGCAGTATTAGTTCCTCTGAGTTAAATTCGAGGGCGGCGGACGCTATGGCAAAATCGAGGTGACTTCCGGAGCGTTGGAACGTAGGCTCCGTAGGATATAGAATTTTTAGGGATAGGTTCGATAGCCTGTTTGACCAGTTTTCAATTTGTCTGCCTCTCTGGTTCGAGGCCACGTCTCTCCAGGCGTGGTGTCTTGCATTAAAGTCTCCAATTATGATAAAGGGATTTCCGTCGTCTGAAAGTCTCAGTGTGCTGGCTATTTTAATAAGATCCGGCTCTATGTTGCTTCGAAGAGTTGGTGATGCGTAGATACTTATGATGAAGATTGGGTTGGCGTTTTTTGGAAAAATTTTAATTATGGTGTTTTCTAAAATTTCTGTAGATACCGATGGCATAGGTTTAAATTTTATTTTATTTTTGATCAAAATAGCGGTGCCGCCGCCATTGTCATTAGTTCTATCGGTGCGGAGCAGGGTATAATTATTAAAGCATATCTGGTTACTTGATTTTAGGCGTGTTTCGGAGAGGCATAATAAATCAGGGGCATGTTTATTTAGAAATAGCTGCAAGTTGTACCGTCTTACGTGGCTGTAGATGGAGTTGACATTGACGGCCTGGATCTTCAAGGGAGTATTTTGCGCTCTTGTGAATGACGTCATTTCTTCGGCCATTCTATCTTGAGGTGGTTGGCTATAGCTTCAATTTTTGCCGAGTTCGTAGAGATTGCTGTTTGTAATTTCTCGTTGTGTGCTAGTAAGGTAGATTTCAGGTCGTTACTCCATTCCAAAAACATGTCTTTTGTCAGAAATTGGGTGTAGTCAATGCAAGTTGTTTGTTCTAACGCCACCGCGTGGCTAGTCGATGAGGCTTCCCTGCTCGTGGCTGCGACGCTCGCGTACGAGGGTGTATTATTTGAGATACGAGCTTGTGGCTTGGCAGCTGATGTTTGGGTAAAGTTGTTCTTGTTCGCTACCTTTAAGGCTAGGTGCTCCTGGATATACGGACAGCCCAGGTATGACGCCGGATGTCCAAAGTTCAGGCAGTTCACGCATTGTAGCTTTTCTTTGTCGGTGTTGTTTTTGGGGATGTTGCACTGACCAGGCTCGTGTTCATGAGTACATTTGACGCATCTATATGGCATGTTACAGTTTGTAGCGATGTGCTCGACTCGTTGACAGTTTTTGCATTGCGTAATCGCCTTTTTTCTTAAATTTTCCCATTTGATAACTTGGTGGAGAAGGCTTTTTATTTTTAAGAGTTCATGCAGATCACTGTCTGGGGAGAGTTGGACGATGAAGATCTTCGACCAGTTGCTACTGTTATTGAATTCATCTATTTTTGTTATCGTAATGTTATCGGAGGTGATTTCCTCTAGTGCGGCCTTTATCTCTTCAGTGGAAGTATCAGAGCTCAGTCCTTTTAATAAGATGGATTGTGGCTTTTCTGTTAATGGCGTGAAGGAGTAAGAATTTACTTTATTTTCTTTGAAGTGGGTTTTTATTGTGTCGAAATCTGGTTTGTTCGAGGCAATGATTTTGCATTTTTTAGCACCCGTATTTTTGATGAGAAAGCCACTTATATTATGGATCGAGTTTAGTTCCTTCAGCAAGTCTTTGGTAGTGTACCCGAGCGTTATTATTGCTGGGATACGCGAATCGATTTGTTTATCAGATGTTACGTAACTGTCAGAGTCTGCTGCCTCTGTTTGGCCCGGATTCGTTGTTGACATGTCTATATTTGGTGTGCCGGCGCCGGACTTGGGCTGAAGGATCTTCGATGTCTCGTTGGCTATGATTATATTATTCACGCTCACTGGGTCTTTATCGGTTGGAGGGCTGGTATTCGTGGTACCTTTATTGGTGTGCAGTTTATCCTTCTTTAACGTCTTGGTCCGTTTATTTGCGTCTTTTGTAGGAGAAGCTTTCCGCTTGTTCGAAGTTTTGTCACTAATAACTTGGGTTTGATTTTTTAATTGTGTTTTTGGAGGCATTATGGTTGGTGGTGTTTTGCTTGAAATTAGCGGGTAAGAGCCCTTCGTGAAGCTTGTATTGTCGGTGAACGAATTTAGCGTTTTCGATAACGGTAATGTTGAGAAGCCACTATTGTTATTCAGTAGCGCTCTGTGGTACGTGTTGTTCCGTTGACACTTGAGACGCGACTGAGCTGCATTATTATTATATATAAAGTGTATACACGAGTCGTGTAGCTGTTCAAGAGGCATTTTTATGAAAGGAAATTGCCTAATTGAAAAGCATTTGCTTTTATTTAAGATGACTTATCAAGGTGAAGCATGTCGCTACTATATTATTTTGGGTATCGGGGATAGGGACGATATATAGGTGTTGAGCTATACTGCTACATATCGATGTCGCGCGGAGCTGATGGAAATCGTGTCGATCATGATCAAACGTGCGTTCGTGTAGTTTTACTCGAAATTGCGTAGGCAAATGAATTTATCCATCGGCATGGGTTATATAATGCCTCTCTGGTTAATACGAGCGAGCAAGCGAACGAATCGAACTTGCAATTGGGCGCAAAACTTTTTTAATATAAATTTTGTCGTCGCCCTCGCACGTACGTGTACGCACATAATGCCCGCACGCTCGTTGCGGACCCGCGGGTATACTCACGTGCTCACTTTGTTTCGCCGCCACCACAGAACACAAGCTTCTCTCTCCGTTTTGCCTCTTTTTCCTCGCGCGCATAAAAGTTTTTCAGCTTCTCTCTCCTGCGCGGTTCTCGGCCGTCGGGTTTCTTGCATGCTCGCGACGAGGAATTGCCATGCTCGCGCGCACGCAAAGTTTCCGGGATGCGACGTCGAGATATAACGTATGTTTCGTAGCGTCGTTTTCGAGATAATTTTACGCTCTCCCGCGCTTATTTATTTTGTACTCGGGCGTGCAGGAGCGAGAACGAGTTCGCGATAAACGTCGGCATGGCCTACGCGTGGCGTCTCGCAAAGGGTAGGATACGCGCGAAAGCTATACAGAAAGAGAGCAGCGTAAGCGTATAGTATATAAATGAACGTCGACGCGTCAAGTGAGTCTTGAATTGATAATTACGTGTACATTCAGCAGCAACGGCGGCGCAAGCTGAAAACAACATTTTCATCATACATGTACGGGTTGGCGTTAATTACGTTTTTTGTCTTTCTCTTTGGCTTTATTCTGCGAGCTGCCATATACGCCGCTCCGGAGAATAGCATCGACGCCATTACTAGACGCGTAGTTGAATTTTTAAACAACGCCTCGACTCGCCTTCGTACTCCACCTACATGTAGCGGCACACATTGAGCCGTACTAGCGCAGCAGCACCGTACGAAGTTAGTCGGTGCGTGCATATGCGCAGTGCGCGCGCACACCTTACGCGTATATAATATATTATCTGCGAGTCAGACAGCATGGACGAGCTTACGTAGAAACGGGTTAAGTGTGATTAGCGCCGAGCTTGAGTGTACAGAGAGCAGCTATACATACATACTGCAAGCTCATACACGTACACACACAGACTGTACACTACAGTCACGCTCTTGTTGGACGTGTGCGAGCACACACTACCACTACGCTTACACTTTGCTGCCGTCAGAGCGCAACTCAACCAAACACAATGCACTACTGCATGTACCAACCTAGGAGCGCATGTGTGTGAATCGGTCTTTTATGTCGCATGCTGTTTATAGTGCAGAGTCTGCACTGCTTCAATGCCGCAAGCTTCAGTTTCACGTATTTATAGCTATCCATCGGATGAATTCTGTTTGGTCTTTGCCTTGCTATATATATGGACTATATCGCATCAACTGTCCTCCCTCTTGGATCAGAGTTGTAATTTGATTTTTCATATTTTATTCTGCTTCCCAAGGGTGAGTATGAAAAAATTATTGAAACATGATTTTTTATGTAAAATTTGATGTCAAAAATCATATTCATAACCTTCAAATCCCTAAATTATATAGCTTAATATGAGTCAAGAATGAAGGAAAATTAGAGAAAAACCATGCTTTATTGACACATAAGATGCTCAATACTGAAGTCTGTTTGTCTGCCGATGACCAAAATTTATCAGAAGTTGCAGTTTAATGTATCGATGAACATATTACAATATTGGCCATATCGCTGGATACGAACGTGTTTATTTTTGACCCTCAGACTGATTTTCGGTAATTCAGGGATTTGAAGGTTATAAATACGATTTTTGACATCAAATTCGAATTTCTCATCAAATTTTGTATAAAAAATCATGTTTCAGTAATTTTTTCATATTCACCCTTGGGAAGCAGAATAAAATATGAAAAATCAAATCAAAAAGAGGGGGGGACAGTTGACGCGATATAGCCCATATACATTGTACATGGTGGAAATTCTGCTGCCGAACTGAACTTAATCCATACAACTCCATGCCATACTACAAATTATTGCAGATATGCCCATCTAGCAAGCAGCAACTGACCTTTGTTCATTCCAAAGGCGAATTCGTTTTTTTTTTTTTTTTTTGTAAAAATGCGTAGTCCGTAGACTTGTGTTCGTGAGTAAAGTGAGCGAGTCTAACCCTGCAACAATGAATTTTTATCAAAGTCATACATTTTTTCTTTCCTTCATAACTAGCAGTTTTACATACACTCAAATTATTTTAAATCATTGGTATGATAGCGCCATCTCTACATAACAAACGTAGAGTTACGGGCAGAAGTCTATGCAGATATACATGTAGCATATGCGAGTTTTTTTAATGGTTGGATCATTATTCAGTTTTTTAACTACATCGTGATGACGCAAAGGAGCTATAATGACAAAGATTTTCGACTTTTAATTTGCCAACCTTCCGAGGCCTCCGTGCCGAGTATCTGCTTTATAATCCTTCATTTATTCGATCAAGCGCGCCTGTTTCACTGCAGATTTTACGAGCTTTTTGCGCGTGCGAGCCGAGCTCTCGGGCAGCGAGGGAGGAGGTCGAAGGCGCGGGAAGCAGGGGAGCACCACTACGCTTCTATGTGCCTTGCGGATGCCCAAGCCTAGAGAGACGAGCATCGGCTGGAGCTTTTTGCATCTCGGATTAGTCGAGCCGAAACTCGCTCGCGATAATTCACAAAGGCTGCGCTATTACTGCTACTTCCAGCTACTAACTCGAGACTGCCTCGTTGCTCTATATAGATGTATAATATACAATGTGTGTGCGCAGTGCTGCTCAGCGCGAGCGCGTCGAGCTATTTTATGGATGTATCACGGCACTCAGAGGTTTCGCGCTTGTGTACGTGGCTAAAAAACCAGAGCGAGCTTCGCGCACTGGATTAGCTTTGACGAGCCGGGCCGCGAGAGCTGTCACTGCGCGTTACGCGCGTACACGTCGGTATGGTGCGTGCGCGCCACTAGCTACACGCAATGCTAATTAAAATTGCATTTTTAATGCTGAAAAGCTCGCAAGACTTTACATCCGGCTCGTGTAAATATACGTGCATTACACATAAATATTGAAGAAGATCTCGCGCTGGGAAACAAGCGTTGACGCGCGTCAGTGCCACGCTGCAGGACGAAGCATGCCGCTCGAGGATAAAGCGAGTTTTAATCTTTCGATCGTTAATTTCATTTCCATTCGAATTCGCGTAATTATATGTACTCAAAGCATTGATGCGCCAATGAATTTTTAACAGCGCCCGACGCTTTTCACTCGCTTTTCATGACGCGAACGTTTTCAATTCGTCCGTATAACGCTGGCTGCGCTGCAGGCAAATTGTGCCTCGCGCAATTATCTTTTGCTCTCGTACAGACTCGCGCATAGAATCGACACAGCGAGATTAAAAAGTATGTGTTTTTGGAGCAGGGAGAGGCCGAAGCTGGCATCAATAGAAATCCGATAAGATTGAAGAAAAACAAAGATATCGAGATAGGCGAGAGGGAGAGAACAGTACGGGTGGCTCTCGTGAGTCGCGAATGAATCCCAGGTATATAAACGCGCGGCCTCGACCTGAGAAAGTTTTAATAGTTGTAAAGAGGATTCCGATATAGAATGAAAAACGGTTAAGCTTTCAGCAAAATTAAAGATGAAAGATTAGCTTGGCTGCAACTACAGGATTTAGAAGTTGTGAATATTTTGCCCGGGCCGCTGTATATGTTTTGTTCGGAACTTCGATCGCGTAAGAAGATTACCAAATATACACGCCCACACATATATATACGTCAGGCGTGAATTTCAAACCGCGCTGATTCTCGACATTATCATTCGAAATTCGACGCGTGGTACATCCTTCAAAAATAGCACTTAGAGAGCGTAATCTGGAAAAAATATCGTCGGTCGAGGAAGCAGAAAAAAAGTGAAAAAAAAAAAAAAAAAAATAGAAAAAGTCTGGGTCAGTGCACTCTAAAATCTCGGCAGTGGTCGAGACGAACCTCCTCCGGCTCTCTTGATAGTCGCGAACTTTTGAGCATGCCTTATTCATCCGAGTTATACGACATTAGCGAGAGAAAGCTTACCCACTGCGCTGCAGAGAAAGCCGACAAACGTTATTCCCCTGAATAATTCTTCATCCAAGGATCGCAGCAAGGCTTCTTCTACTAGTTTGGTCAGCATTTTAAGAAACTCAAAGATGCGAAGAAAGCAGCTGGTTAGACTTTTACTAAGCGCGAAAAACAATAGACTTTATATACTTCGCCTAGCAAGCCACGAACAATAACATTAGAACGATTAGCAGGTATGCCAGTTTTGCTAGTGGTTGTAGTGACTGCATAAAAGTCGCGGAGAGAGTATAATCTTAGAGAAAGAGAAAGAGAGAGAGAGAGAGAGAGGGAAAAGGGGCAAAGCTTCATCACGTGAAATTCCGGTGGGTGCGTGGAGAGAACGAAAGCGAGTGACTGTTTTGCCTCGAGGCAGCGACGAGAAGAGCGAGAGGAAGGAAGACCGAATGAAATGAAATGTTTGCTTGTGCTTGCCTTGCGGCTGGACGTATATATATGTATACAGCCCTAGCCCTAGCTCGGCAAAAGGGAAGCTCGCGCAGATGGAGGATCGGAGCTTTTTGGAGCTCTCTCCGAGTGCCATAATTGAATGGCTTGACGAGTGGGAGAGCAAAAGTTGGATTGTTTGGCCTAGAGTAATGTCGTTGCGTATGTTTGCTCAATTTTTTCACTTTTTTTTCCTTGATGTTTTTCTTCGCTTTTTTGTTCATTCAACCCGTAGCTCCTTTTTTCGAGCGACGATCTGCCGCGAGCTTCTGATACAATGAACGAAAAAAGCTGAAACATCTACGTGAAATCATGGTAGTTAAAAATATGTAGCGCTAGATTCCCAACATTAGCACAGTGCTGTATACTACTTGGAATTATTTTTTCTCCGTCAAATTAGAAATACGACACGGCGTTAGCTGAAAAATACAATCGTAAGCAGGATTGGGGATCCCCACGAAAAATATTTACCCCGTCACGTGTATACACACATACGACCCGCAGCTTCTCACTCGTTTGCCCCGCATGCATTTATTCTCTCTGAGTTTCTTTCGTCGAGTGTATGTTGGCGCACAGGACTGTATCTAGTGCGCGTAACCCATCGAAAAAAGCTCGAAAAAGGCAGCTGATGGTTCGCGTATATATAGTAAAAGCCAACATGCTACAGTGATAGCTATATGCAGTGAGAAGCAGCGGTAGTTCACTATATACAGGACAACTAAAACAATAGCAATCGTCGCGCGCAAACACTCGCTCTCTGTGCCTCTTTCTCTTCCTCTTTATCGTCCCTCAAAGGGCAATAAAAGAAAGCCTTTCGCCTCATCCACCCCCACTTCCTGCCGTCGAAACGTTAAAAAAGTGAAAAAGCTCGTCGAAAACTACGTCGTGGTGCACTTTGTTTTTAACCCTTTTTCGCGCAGTTGAATCGAGAATCGCGCCATGTACGTGTGTATGTATAAGCCGGTACATATACCGCGATATAGCTGCCTCTGCTGCTGTTATACTCGTGTGGTTTGAAGCAAATCCAGCTTGAAGCACGTATGGCAACGTCTCGGCAGCTCTTCGAGACTCTCTAGCCGTGGCTCGAGAGGGGTAAATAAATGCGGAAGTGCTAATTTCGAGCGACGGTCGTGTGTACGTATGTAGGTGTGTGTGTGTATGTGCGCTGGCAAGCTCTCTTCCACTCTCTTCTTGGTCTTATGCTAATGTGCACGCGCGTGATCGCGCTTACATTCTCGACGAAGCAGCAGCAGCAGCCGTCCTCGCGCTTGAATAAGCAAGCCCCGAGCTTTTTCTAGTGCTCGCACACCAAGTACATCCTGCTACGTACGTCCCGATCCGCAAGCTTATAATAATACACTAGCTCTTTTTTCCATTTTATTATTTTCAAACCCACTTGGTTATAAGACTATACAAGAGGGTTGTTTTCCAAGGATAGCTACGTCGCGCTAGTTTGTTCGGAAACGAGGACGCGTGTGCTCCAAGGGGAATGAAAAGGCAAACGTGTGCTTTTTGCCGAGCTGCTGAATTAATAATCGTGGCGTTTAATTGTATTCATGGCTTGGCAACGCGCTGATATCAAATCGCTCCGAGTGATTCTTCGCTCGAGCAACCGAGTTCGCCCCCTCCAGAGATAATCGAACTGGGACGGTTCATTCTTTGGACGAAATTGTCCGTTCCGAGTTTTCGACTGGAAAAGAGATGGGAAACTTTTTTTGATGCTGCTACTGGCTCGTTTTTTGTTCGATCGTTCTTTTTACCCTGCTTTTCTTCTCATTCTCAACTATAACAGCTAATTCGGTCCGTTTCTAATCCGAAAGTAACACTTTTTGCTCCCAAAGCAATTTGCCGCCAACAGGGAAGTTTTCCCGCGAGCACGAGCCATAATCCTTTCCCCACTCGTTCTATAGCCTAATTGTACATGCAGATATAAATAGAATGAAACACGCGTGGCAATGCACACACATACGTACAGGATCGCAGTCGGCGCCGTACATGTAATGCTTACATACATACGCGTGTATAGTAGCAGCAATTGAGCTCTCGAGTGTAGTAATTCTCGTCAGTGAAAGGATATGTACTCTGTGCCGTAGGTAGGTGTAACCAAGCCATGCACACGACTGGGTAGTATATGAACCAAACTAGCTGCGAGCCCACCAAAACCCTTTTCTCCCTTCCACGAAAGAGCAAGCTCGCAAGCGGTCGAGGGCGAGCGAGAGATAGTTGCGTGAGTGCGGCGTATACCCAGCCAGCCAGCCAGCCAGCCAGCCGGTAACGTACATTTACAAGAGAGTGCGCGTGCGGTAATAACCGAGGAGAGAGAGAGAGAGAGAGAGAGAGAGAGAGAGAGAGAGAGAGAGAGAGAGAGAGAGAGAGAGAGCGAAAGCACGCGCGTGAGCAACCGAGGCAAATTTAATTTAAAACGCGCGGAGCAGCGTGAAACTTGCGGGCTTGAAAATAAAAAAATGAGAGAAAGAGAGAGCTAGAGATAAAAAGCAGCAGCATCGAGAAGTATTATATATATATGTGCGCTGCAAAACTGTGCAGAAACCCGGGAGTGTACTACTGACAGTGGGATTGACATACGCACGCTGTACTGCCTCGAACTAGGCCAAAAAGAGCAGCGCTGCAATGCGCGCACGTGCGTGCGTGCGCGGCGATAAACGCGAGCGAAAGATTTGAAGCCTGGCAATTTTCACCGCTCGACATTTTTATATTTATACAGCAAATACATGAAAATGTTTTCAAATACGGTGGTAAGCTCGACTTGAGCGAGCGATAGACGCGCGTGACTCACGTTTTGCCGCGTGCATCACCCACATATCAATATTCCGTGCGTTAATGCAATAGCATGGAGTTTCGTGAAGCTCCTATAGCGTGTCTTTTGATTTACAAGTATAAATCGCGCAGACGAGCTCGAGTGTCAGCCAGAATTTTTCAATGTATGCACGAGTCGATCCGACGTAACGCGAGTGCACCCTGAAGCTAAAACGTACTCTCGTGTAAAGGCCTCCCTTGTTCCTGGCTTGGGATGAATTTTCACGCGCGTTAGTTCGAACTATATCGTCGGTGTATTGTGTCGAAGAAGCAACGAGGTAAATTCAAGCGCGTTTCGCAGAATGGGAAAATACGACGGGAAGAATAATTTTTGCAGCTCTCCGCGTGCGAGAATCTCTGATGCACGCGGCGTATCGCACACGTCCAGGCCGCGGCTCGATAAGGGGCTCGTGCGATGCCGCTCGTGGCTCGACGGACGGACAGGTCGTTTCATATGCAGATAAGATGAAAATCTGGTCGGTCGGATATGCGCGCGGAGTAGCAGCAACTACAGCTAGCAGCGACTGACGGAAAGAGATGCCGTGTATGCGTCTGTGCAGCGGATACGACGCCGGCTGTATTATGGCGGCAGCGAGACATGTAACGCACTGGCCGTCCCAGTATACAAAGCTGTGCAGCGGAGAGTGGAACAACGCGAGTCTAGAGCCTATATACATAGCTACGCCAGACATTGTTTAGCTCAGCTATAAGCACGAGGCTTCCAAGTTGTTCCCTAACCCCCGCCCGACAAGCCGCATCGAGGAGTCGGATGGCTTTCCCGACGAAATATTCCCAAATAATGGAATAGTTAGCTAATCAAAATTTAACCCTACCACTGCTGCTATTACTACTATACGCGTAGTCCTAATGAATATCCGCGTCGGCAAGTATTTTTGATGCTTTATACCGAGGGTCTGTGAACAATCGCTGCTGCTACTGCTGCTATTGCACTCGTGCAGTCGAGCTCTCACGGCATAACGTCGACTCGTTGTTGGAGCATATATAGTATATCTGTGAAATCTATTGTGTATGCAAGCGCGCACGTGTAGTCAGCCTAAATCAGCTATTAAGAGCCATTCAGACGTTTGGTGAGGCTATATGTGTCGGGCGTGCATATGCAGAATACACTGCTTTCCGCATGTGCCGCACGAACGCGAATGGAATGTGAAACTTATTAAATCTATTGTTGCGCGTAGTTTCTCTCGCGATGAGAAAGCTAGCTTCGGTACGTGGATTATGCTGCAGCTTCGAGTATACGACGTATTCGAGAGCCCTTTTTCAGACATAAACATGTCATTTTCCCAGGTAAATAGCAACTATTTGTCAAATCATACGGATCGTATTGCTGCATAATTGAATTCGCCACAATTTCGAATACGGGTAAGCAAGAAGTTAAATTAGTTAATCTCGATGGAGTCGAGCTCATTTTTGAGTCTGAGTCAAGTACTCAACTTTTCGCTTAAATTTAAAACGCCATGTCGTAGATCGATGTGCGATTTGAAATTAAAAATGTTCAGACGTTTCGAGTGTATGATAAAAGTGAGCTTGGATAAAAAAAATTTAAAAATTTTCTCTGTAAAAAGTGATTTTTAAACGATTTTTGACAATTCATCATATTTATCTATTTATAATTTTCTTACATGAGTTCTGAGTCGTTTAATTGAGCATTAACTGTAATGAATTTCAAACTCATTTCAAATACTTGAGTAATTTCGATAGAAATATCATATGGTTGTAATTTTCAACAAATTCAACATTTTTGTTTTTCGATAGTTTCTTCAACATCACAAATCCTTTATGGATACCTTCATGAATTGGAACAATTTCTACTTTCTTTTTTTCCGTTATGATCTTTTGCGGCCAAATCACAGAAGATAGTGCTAGAGCGTCGTCTGGTATCCACTCACCATTTCCAGTTTTAAGAGGTATACGTTCAACTTTGTTCAAGAAATCAATTACTTCGGACTTTGTTTTTGAACCGAGCACATTCGCTCTCCAGCCCTGATTAAAATATGTTTTATTTTAAAAAAGATAAAATTCTATAAATAATCTATCAAGCATACCATATCAATTTTATGTTTTCTCCTTGTGCATCCTGGGAAAACAGTTATTGGCGCATGTTTTATATTTTTGAAAAATAAGTGTACACTTTCAGGATCTAATCCGTAATTAAAATCAGGGGCCCGGGCTCCAATGCCTAATGGACACGAACCCATGCTCCAAAATTGTTTTACGTTCTCGGCTAGCTGAGTATCCAATTGCACTGCCTTTGCAATATTAGTCAGCGGTCCGAGCAACACAATATTCAGTTGTTCTTTAAAAAAATGTTTAAAAAAAATTTAAATAAAATTACGATCAATAAATAAAACTCGAAACGATGTTATACTTGGATAAAGTTTGGCATAATGAGATATGGCTTCTGGAGCTGTCATTGAACGATCGACTTTAGCAGTTATTTTTTTATCGAATTTGATATCACCCATACCGTCTTTTCCAAAAAAATTTGTGGGTTGATAAGTAGATTTTAGAGGTTTTTTTGACCCACTATAGACTGGCACCTGAAGTATTTTTAGTCATTAAAAACTATCTTTCTAAACTTTTATTTTTCATTACTCACATCATTTCTACCAGCTACTGTCAAAATCTTTAAAACATTTTCTTCGACATTTTTCTCTAAAGTATTACCGTAAGTACAAGTAATGGCTACCACATCTACCATGTCAGAAGCTTTAAGAGCTAACATGAGTGCTACTGCATCATCGCTACCTGCATCAGTATCGATGAGTAATTTCATACGATTTGGGACTGCACTGATGATGATAAAAGTTATTCGATTTTTTATTTAATAGAAAAAATATTGATTTTATAATTACTGTATGTGGGAAGTCAAAATTCCTAAAAGTGTAAGAATAATCTTGAGATCCATGATAACTTTGTAAACAACAAAATTTTTTGAATAAATATATTGAAATTAAATTTTTTTGCCCCAGATGAATTCTTTCAATTTACTTGGTCAACAAAATATTAGTGACTGCGGACTAAATAACAATGATACGATTATATAGATATTCGCTTCTCGTGAACGTGTACGTGTGCGTCGTTAAATTTTGTAGTTTCACGATTTATTTCCACGATATAAAAAGTATTGTTCATGTATTTAACTTCGTTATCCCAACTAAGAGTGACTTCGCTACGAGATTGAGATCACGCCATTTAAAAGCAGGCATATTTTTAAATTGAGACTAGATTCTGGAGCTCTGATAATTGTCGAATGATTCGAGGAAAGGGAATACAGATTGAACCGAAGTGACACCCAGACAATTTGGAAATTATTTGCCACGTATGGATTGTTCGAGAAGTGTATACGCATTTTGAAGAATGTTCGTGATTGCGATAAGCATATTTGAGTATTTTTTAATGTCTAAAGTTATTTTTATGTTATATTTTTTCCATATCACTTCAAAAAAATAAACTAAAAAAACTTACAGTTTTGATTTTTCTATCGATAAGCACACGATCATTTAAAATAGATTCTCGAATTGTGTATTCATTGTTATCACCAAAGAGACCTTGAGATTCAAGTCATTAATACACCCTTCAAAAATATAAGTATTAAAACAAAATGATTCTACAGCGCAATTAGAACAGTTCAAGTACTTGAAAAAACACGAGTACTCGAAAAAGGTCGGTTAGCTAAAAACATTCGAGTACGAGTACTCAAATTTTTCTGGCCCGATTAAAACTCAACTCGAACCTAGTCGAGTCGGTTTTGAGTTAAGTCAAATTTAAATATCGTGTACTCGTACATCCCCAGATCGGGAGAATGAAATTATTTCCGCTGGTACTTTTGTCACCAAGGAAAATAACAATCGCAAGACTTTACAATGTCAATTGTTTTATATTTATTATTTGGTAAGTCGCAATGCGCATTTGTGACTATGCTCGTCACGAGCTTCGTTTCTCGAGCTTGCGATGCTGAAATAATAGACGTTACTTTTGAAGCCAAAGTTCCAGTCATAAACAGGCATACGCACACGCGCCGGGAAAGATGCGGAAAGCACAGTGTAGGCATGGCGTAGCTCATTTCAGTAAAATCACGGCTTGTAAATCGCTGTCGCCAGGAGGCATATGTCGTGCGAGCGTGTGCGTGTGCGCCCGCACGCGAGCCCTATATAACGATACGCGCCGCTCGCAAAGTCGTATCAGAATGGCTTTTCAAAGTTAAGTTCTTGACTAATAAGTTTTCACTACTGCTGCTTCTGCTGCTGCTACTGCTGCCACTACTTCTACTATCGTACGAGGTTTACGTGAGTCTCGAACTTCTCTCTTTCTCTCTCGCTCTCTTGGCTCTGCTTTCCTTACTCTGTGCCGTACATATACTTATACCAAACGTATTATGTAAATTTTCTCCCGAACTGTACCGTAACGACGACGACAACGAGAACGACTACGGCGGCGACTTCTCTTTATACTTGTAATACTTTGTACCTTTGCAAATTAAACTCCAATGAGCCTCTGGCGAAAGGATATAATATATTATAAGCCCCTCTCGCGAGTCTCATTTGCATATGCGCGTCACGGACTATCATATACTCACACACAATATAATATAAATATAACTTACTTGACAAATCACTGAAATTTATATTCAAAACGATCCAACGATAAGCACGCGGTAATTTTCTGCTAGTTTTTTTGTTCTCAAGAAATCTCGAAGCGATAACGAGCGGTAAAGACGAGGGAAAAGAAGAAGGAATCGCGCCCTTGTCCTGGCTGCCCTAAAAGCATCCGATGTTACGCACAGCGTCAAGAAAAAACTTCCGGCCTCGTAAGCGCGTAGGGGCTATAAAAGCGATACGCGCGAGCGTGTGTGCGAGTTTATACGGCGGCTCCAAGATACATATTCGCACGCAAGGAATATCTCCATGCAATTCCCACCTGTGTGCTTTGAAGAAAGAAAAAAATAGTCTCCTCTGCCGCTCAGGTGGTGTCTTTTTTCTGCGTGTCTCTCTCTTTCCTTCGTGAGCGGTGTCTGAAAGAGGAGGGAGAAAAAAAATAATCTCAACTTCGTGCCATACAATAACACGAATTCCTCTCCAGCTCGACTTTGCTTTAATTCCAAGTTTCGCAAGCTCGACAGGCTAAACTTGCAGCCATGGCTGCGCGCGCGAGCTGCAGCTTCGAGCTTGCATGGCTCCATGTGTATATACTATTTTACATTAACTGCATACGAGCGCGCTGCCTGGAACTGCCCTGACCCATGCAACAGCGGCAGCGCAACAGTAGTTGCGAACGTGCGCTTAACGAAATTACGTATAAACATCTACTGAGCTAGAAAACCATACGCGCGAATGAAATTATTCACGGGCAATCTGTCGAGTGTGCGAGCGAAAAGCGAAAAGCGAATTAATTTGCAGCCCTTTCGCACGCTGTAAATGCCTCTCTCTCTCTCTCTCTCACTCTCTCTCTTCTTCTCTCACTTTTCAGCATGCGTATAGCCGGAAAATCTACATATTTACTCCCGGCGAGTTCGCCTAAACGACCAGCTAGAAAGTATAACTCGCTTCGATGGCTATTATACGTTGGCGCGGGCTGCGTTACTTATAGACGGCGACGCGCTATTGCACGACAAGATTACACGCGCTTCCGTAACCCTCAGCTCGCTCACTCTCTACTTGTTTACACTAAAAGCCTTGCGCACGCCATCTATGAGTGTGTGTATGTGGGTGTGTATGTGTTTGCAGAGTATATGTATACAATATAATACTACCACGTTGCGTCCCGCATCGATTAGTGCTGCCTCTTCGCACGCGTCAGAGCCTCTGAGCTATGGTCCTTTGTACTTGCTTGCGAGAATAGATAATTTATACGAGATTTTCTCACACGCCAGTCGAGCGTCGATCTACGTGTGCGTGTATAATGTTACGCGTGGTAGCAGTAACAATAACAACAACATAAGCATCAGCAGCGGCTATATGGCTATCATTGTGCAAGCTCACGGCAGCGTGAAGACAGCAGCTCGCGAGCTTTTTGCCGCAAGCTCCGAGCTTTACGCGTACGTAGGCGAGCAGTCAGCTACGTATCGTTTATTCATTTAGATCAAGTTGAGCAAATGGAGCGAGAGTTGCCAAGACAGGCGAGTCGTGCAAGTTCGAGCTAGAGGTGGCTCCGAGGCAACGAGAAAAAGATGTGTATATATGTTTACCCGAGACTAGTTTGTTCATATTTTATGACGTTGCGCTTGGTGTTTTATAGATGTCTAGTGCCAGCTCAAGGGTGAGGCGAGGAGGAACTGAGCTGCGCTATATATATACTCGTGAAACATTAGCGCGCCCGCCTTGCCTTGTGTACTATCAGACGTCTGCGCATATTGTTATACCTACACCGTCGCGGATATTCGACAAACGCCGAATGTCTTTGCGAATACTGAGATGTTTTCTTGAGAGGAAGCAGAGGGACGATGATGCGCTTGGCTCGCATAATTTATATTTGAATCATATAGATCAAACGGAAACATTTATATTTTTTACTGTTCGGCGATGAAATAAAGTACCGGATGGAGTTAATTTAGTTATAGAATCATAAAAATTTTTTAAATGACTCAAATTATCAGCAAAGAAAAGCAGAATTCCTTAGCACCATCTAAGCTCTGAAACGAGTTAGCAGGACGAGCACATGCGACATAGGAACGACGGGTATCATACGAAATGTCACCATGTATTTTCACAGCTAAGCTTCGAGATATTCGAATTGAAGCAAAACTATCATTAAAATATCTGGGCTTCATTTTGAACAGGAAATTCAAGAAAAAAAATACGCAGAGTTTCAGGACGAAAGGTTCCGTTTCTTTATTATTATTATTCATATATTTTTGTGAAGAAAAAGTTTTTATTCACATTTATAAGCAATCCACATCATTTTCATATAAAAAAAGTATAATTTAATCGGCTCCTTAGTATCCCCTGGATAACCAACACCAAGCTCTTAATAAGCAATATCCAGAGTTCAATATTCATGAATGTTCCACTATGAATGTTCCACTTCAGCAAGACTATAATGAAGTTATTTTATTTTATTCTTCAAGTTTCGATACTTTTTCGTTTATACATAAGATTGACTTTCGTAAGCTTTTAATTGTGAGATGAATTTAATAAACGATAGGACCTCCAAAATAATTAAAAAGATTATGACTTGAGTGTGTTTCTTAAAATAAGACAGAGTGAAGTTGAGCTTTTGGTGTCTGAGCCTAGTTTGTCACAAAACATGTACAAGACAGCACGCGGAAGCGGCACAGGATAGCGTATACTTCGCTTTTTAGATGCAGAATATTTCATAAGACTCTACTGTTTCTACGCGTGAGCTTTATGATTAAGAGCGAAGATTTCCTACTTTATTTTCTCTTTCTTTCCCTTAAAAAATTTGAGTGTATATGAATTTTTCTTCTCCGCGTCGCTGTGCAACCACTTATTTTTTAATAAACCGTGGAATTCAAACGCGAATTGCGCTAGGAAACGTAATATACCAAAGTAATACTGGAAGTTGATTAACACGAAAGTCGTAAAAATGGCTAGAGCGCAAAATAAAAATAATTTAAAGAAAGAGTGAGAGCGAGTGAGTGAATCTGAACGACCGCGAATCGATAATTCTATTACAAAAGAACGGGTATTGGTTCAATTTTTTATTTAAAATATTATCAAAATTTTTTTGCGCATATATCGTTGAATTTTTTATCATGGATTGCTCGATAATATGAATAGTACAGTATAGCTTTGCGAGGAAAATGTTGACGCGCATAAACGCGAGCTTCGTATAGCTTTGTGGAATAATATTCGAGGAAAAGAAGGACGATGTAGAACGTCGGGTAAGGACTCGTGACGGCAAAAAAATGAAAAGGAAATATTTTCCCGCAAGATGGAATTTGTCCATTTTTGCTGTGCAATAAAAAAAAGAACGTTATTTTTTCTTCTTTTTCTCTCCCTCTATTTCCTTCTCCTTCTCTTTTCGCCTAGCAGTGCGTACGAGACATAACTCTTTTTACTCGTTGAATGCAGCCGAAGGTAACAGCATAAAAGTCATGAGAAATTCATTTTTTCATTACAAGAGAGCAATGAAATGTTCCGCACTCATACGACCTTATGCGATTAATGGAAACAGATATTGAAGGAAAAATCGAAACTAGCTTTTATCATTAAATTTTTTGGCGTCGAAGTAACAGCCACAGTCGTTTGAAGATGATCGATGAATATACAGAGCTGGAGGGTCTTGGATCATCGTCGGCGCAAAAATCCCAATTACAGGCATTTTCTCGAATCACCCCGTCTCAGGAATTCCCCATGAAATCGGCAATGACCACTGGAGTCGGTCCTCAGCATTCTCGTCCTTTACTGCATGCCTACGAGGAGAAAGACAGATGGAGGGAGAGAAAGAGAGAGAAAACTCATTCCAAAAATGTACAGCGCGTGTAGTCTTTTATACAGCTGCAGCAGCAAAAGTGAGCAACCCACAGGCGCGTCGGGACATTCCGCAAGTCATTACTTACTCACCCCCTTAAATATACACGTCTTTCTCTCTCGGTCTTGCCCTTGTTCTCTGCCTCTCGTGGCTGTTGTCTGCATTATTAAAGTCAACCACTCGTGAGGAATACGTAAGGTGGCGAAGACGCGGCGGCAGATGCTCCTAGCTTTGCTATCTACTACTCTTCTTTTTTTTACGTTCACTTTGGCGTGGCAACAGCAGCAGCAGCAGCACAGCTGCTACTACTCTTATCCAGAAGTATATATAGTACACGTATACTCGCAGGAATTTACAGCTCGCCGTGGTCGATGCAGTATGGTCTCTCGTCCCTCTCTTTCTCTCGCAAGCTGCTTTTTTGCCTACAACAATTGCGTCTCTCGCTCACGCCTTGCATGTACTGCTACTGCTGCTGCCGCTGCCACTGGCTGACTTGGTCGTCGACGTATTCTTGCGTCGTGTCCCTGGAGGGTCCAGCTTTGCTACCTCAACTCAACTCGCTTCTTGTTTTATGCGGCAGCTCACCTAGGGTTACGACTGCGGATATTTTGCATCAAGTTAAGTTTCATATATATATAATATATAGTGTTCAGGGGGCACGTGTTACTCAGGATGTGCTGTACATATATGGCGCTCGTGGCTCGATGTTTTCCGGCACGAGAAAAAACAATATGTTTGCAAGCTCGAACAATTATAATTGAGTATTGTTGTGAAATCGTTGCGGCAGTATGGTTTGCTTGCAGCTGTTGCGTCATGTCTTTCGTTCTAATTCAAATACCTCAGAAAAACCGATTTTTTTTTCAATTTCCGTAATGGCTAACGGATACCCTTTTACCTGGGGTTTTTATACGATTTGGATTTGTACTAGCAGTGCGAGACGAAGAAAATTGATCGAGCGCAAGACGAGAGATTTGTATAGTGCCACATCGTATTTTTTCTCCTCCGGTAAGGCGACGGGCGGATTACGGCGGATGAAATACGACTACTCGGTAGCTTCCTTCTTCTTTTTCTTTCTTTTTTACTCGCTCAATTAATCGTTCGCACGATGAGCTCTTCTCGTAGCCGAGTAGAAGCTTCGTCCTTCGGTATCAATCATACACCAAGAGCACCGTGAACTTTTCCGTGCTGTTGGCTCCTCTCCGCGAAGCTTACACGACAGGTACATTTTTATTAGAAGATTATGAGCGATTAATGGACTAATGATTCTGGGAAATACAACGTGTAACGAACCTTTTACCGGTTATATCGATATAATTCAAAAAGAATTTTACTCGTGATTGTTTAATCCAAAAGATATCTACGAAGGAATTATATCCACGTCCGAAATTGACATTCTGGATTCAATGAATTTCGTTCATCATTTAACCTTGCACTTGCACCTACATGACGCATTGATGTCCGAGCATCGATTTGCAGTAGCCGCTTTATACTTTCAATCGCGTCAATTTAAAAGTCGAAGTCTCTGCGGTTAAAAACCTTGAGCTTTTCGTAGTCACGGATTTTGAACCTCCTTGTCGTGCAGGATGTTTAGCTATACATAACATAGGTATACAGCTCGGCTCATGCGCGCGAGTTACGAGAGCTCGAGAGATTGGCAGTCGTATGCTTACGCTTGCAGGCACGTTTCCGCTCTTTTTAACTCGAGTCTCTCTCTTTCGCTCCTTCCTCCAACTTACTTGCAAGCAGCAAAGTACAAGAGTGCAGCCAACTACAATAACTCAATTACTTAAGTGTGGCGCTGCGCGCGGCGCAAGTAGTAACGGCGGCCGGAGTAGCAAGCAGCCTTTTATACGCGTGCTCGAGTTTGGAAATTAAATTTTCCTCTCCACGCGCGGGCGCAGCCACCCACCGCGAGTGATGCTGATTCGACGCAAAGATCATATCGGAGAGACGATGCAGTTTTGCTTCCCGCGGTTGAAGGATCTCTACTAGTCTATTCTTCCCGACACTGACGCTTTTTGAATACTCTACTGCACCATAGTTCAATCGTACCAGCAAATATCTTTTTGGTGATCCACGGAAGATATTTAACAATCGTTTTTCAAGGGTGGAGAAATTTGCATCATTTTGTTCAATGTTAAGCCGGTAAAATTTTGTAATTGTTTTGATCCATGCTGTTTTAATAAATTATCAAGGCAATTAAAAAATGTCTACCGTCGTCCCTTCGGAATAAAATGAATAGACGAGTGCGTCGGTGCACGTACAAGCTGCAAGATTGTTTACGCAAGCTTTCCGCGTCGAGCGGCTCAACATTTCATCCGCGCTCTCAGGCAGTGTCTCCCATACTCTGTCACACACGCGCGTGCACGAGGTCTTGCAATCCGATTATTCGAGACCCATACAGCTCGCTTGTATACGTACGCACATCTGCACGACACATCCCGTTTTTTTCTTTCGTAATCACTTAAGTGCGCGCGCCCCGACACGTTACATGTATAAATGTTAAAGGATGAATAGAGAAGCGCATATAGAATAAGTAAAGAAGAAGAAGAGCTGCGGGGCTGCGCGACGACGTCAAAGGCAACGAATCATGTGTAAAGCTGGTGCACGAGGGGGATGAAGATTTTATGCGCTCGTGCAATGACGCGGCCTATAGGGTAGGGCTGCAACAACACGACTGCTTCTGAAAGGTGTGCGATATGTTTTTTTTTATTGCGGGATTCATTTATACTTGCATAACATATCTACAGGATGAAAACTCGCAATAGTTTTATTGAAGACTGTCGGATTCGCGTTCGTCACCCGTCCACCAAGCATCAAAAAGGTTCTTTGGAAATGGGTGACTATTAAAGTCGTTAATTCGACGTAAGCTCTCTTTGAATTTTTTTTGCATTCGAGAAACGAGAAAAAGTGCTAACATTTAATTTTCAATGAAATTTTTTTTCATACCAGTATAACGGTACATCGGCAGCGAAGCCATCGGCATTGACCCGCCGTGGAATATGTGAATTTTAGAGCGTGTTATTAAAAGCTTTGATAGGCGGTAAACGACATGATTTATTGAATAATTAACATCCCTCTCTGGCTTTTACATTCAACCCAAAAAAGATTCATCAACTCGGTGCTCCGTATTTTTTCATCATTTTTGTTTTCCCAAACTTCATATTTGCGGAACACATCGGACCGAGGAAACTAGGCCGCACACTCGGTATCTGACACACAAACGCTTGGACGTATAGCAGCAGTGATGCGGAGATCAATCACTTCGGCCTGAAAAATACCGTTCCCATTATCTAAATATTCAGGAGTGAAACTTTTTCTCGCAAAAGGTCGAATCGATGACAAAGATCTGGCCGAACGTAAATGAAAAAAGTCAGTCTGTCAGCGAGAGGGAGAAAGAAGGATAGAGAGAGAGAGCCATGCAACTGGGGGAATCGATATTCCATGCGCGTAATATTCCCGCGGTGTACTCCATCTATACGTATATATTATCGACCAGCTCTCTCGACCAGATGCAACGCTGTATCCTAGGCTTGAGCTTTAATCATGCCAAGTGATAAAGCTTCGCGCCGCAGCGGCGCAGGAGAGGAAAGCAGTGCAATTTGTATCGAACACCGGCTCCCAAGCCTGCCAATTGTAATTTCCGTCCTCCGAATTTGTATGACAATGAGATCTGGTCCCCCAGACTGTGGCGCACGCTACGTAAAGCGAGCGCCGTGCGTTACAGCAGATATCATATTATGAATAAGGAGGGAGAGGTGTAGACCCCTTGCCGAGAATATTATATAGTCGTGCGACAGCTATGGTGGCATGTCCATGCGCACCTGCACGTATAACGGCAAAATTGTACATCGTTTGTACATGCATCTAATGCATGAACACATATATGCACATGAATGTGGTGTGCATACACCGTTTTACAATATCGTAAGGGTAATTATATTGAGTTATGCGAAAAAAGTAGTTCTCTGGCTTGCCAGGGATCAGCACTGATATCATTAAACATATTATTTTTAATCTTCGCTATTTCCTACTTGAAAAAGCAACTTCTTGAACAAAAAATACTGAAACAAAATAGTTTCAGAATTAGTCAAAGAACATGTGTATATTTTTTCAGAATATTTTCATCGGGAGTACCACCTCAAACGACTAATTTTTTTGGAAGTACTGATCTCAAAGTGATTTGTGACGCTCACGAGCGATGTTGGTGGGTTTGGTGTGTAAGATAATTTTCATTGCTATTTCGGTGCAGTTTTAACTACTTTGCGAGTTCCGCCATGTATAGCAGTAATAACTGCGTACGGCCAGTCGACCGTAATGGGGAAAGTCTTACACCAAGGTGTTGTTATAACAATTGCGGGATGATCTTGCTAATCTACAAGTATTGCGTCCGGACACTAGTGAAGAGATCAATTCCTGCAATAAGCAAGTGTTAACAAATTGGTGAAATCGAGGTACAGTCATGATTACGCGGAGCAAATAACCTGAAATCCGATAATTTTAAATGTACTTTATTTATCAAATATTCCAACAGTACAAGAATTATTGAAAGTGTGAGAATGTCACGCGTGGCTCCCATCTAGGACGAGGATATTAATAAGCACCCTCAAAAACTAAGGTCGATGATATAATCGCTGCCATTTATTCTATAGCACAGACGAAACCATTTTAGAAAAAAAAGAACAGAAAAGAAAGAAAGTGTATCTCGCCGCAAAAACTCTTTGTGTTTCATTCGCTGTACATGGCGTTCCAGATTAGTTTTAAGCGAGCACAGAGAACTGTTGTAAAAAATATACAACAAAAGGTACAACTAATCTGCCAGGGTTAATTATAAACTTTATGTACGTGGCTTACACCTGCAAGTTCGTGAAAATGAGTGGCTCATTTGAACTTGCGGACAAAAGAAAACTTGAAATAACATTATATCCCGTAAACGTACAATATTAAGAACTGCATCTGACAGTAGAAAGCATTAATTTTATGATCATTTATTTTAAATACCGTTTTTGTATTCGATCTGTTCTTATTTTATGGATAAGATTGGGAGGCTTGAAATATTCGAATACGAGATTGAACCAGTATAAGGAAAATTAGTGCCGTGGAGTAGTATAATCGGGTGGCACACACATATACAGGGTGAGGCAAAAGTATGGGTGCACCTGGAAATTTTGCGGAATAAGTGTAGTAAAAAATCAAAAACCTCATACCCAACGTATTTTTTGACTAGGAATCCAATGGTGATTTTGCATTTGACCTTGAACATAACCTGCAAGTTCTAGCGACCCAAAAATCGACTTTTCATAGGTGACCCCCATTTTTTATTGCAGATTTGAAAAGAGCAAACAATTTTACGTGGAAATAAGTATTTTGTTTTTTTTTCAAGGTCATTTTGAAGGTGTTATAGTTAGAAAAAAAGCTCTTTCTTGAGCTTGATTTTAGGTTAAATAGGAGTTTTATTTTAGTCTGTAGCGCCATTAAAATAACATTGAAAAAAAACTAAATACATAATTTCAAGTAAAATTTCCCGCTATTTTCAAACCCGCAATAAAAAATGGAGATCGCCTAATTAAAAATTGATTTTCGGTTCACTTTAGTGTATAGATTATATTCAAGGTCAAATTCAAGGTCACCCTTGGATTCCTCGTCGAAAACAACGTTGAGTATAAAGTTTTTGATTTTTTCCGCGAAATTTCCAGGTGTGTCCATACCCTGTATATATAAGAATACTCGGCAGGTTGTGGTTCAGAGAACATCGACGATCGCAATAGTAGTAGCCCGTCATCGTCGTCAAGTTGTTTGATTAGAGCCATAAAGCTCAAACTACGTCGGATTTCGTCGACTCGGCTTGGCAGTTTAATCTTGGATACGTCTTGAGCTTGTCGCTGGGGTGCGCGAACCAACGGCGAACGTACACCGGGCGGATCTGCGTGAGCGCCCATAACTTGTAATACTTGTCTCATGTATAATATTATATGGTCACGTTATACTATGTTCGTGTCGTGCGTATACTTATAAAAGCTATGTATAATATAATATATATATATATATATATATAGTTGTCTTTGTGCTTACAGTTATATTAAGTAGCGGTTGAATGGAAAGATAAGCGCACAAAGCGAGCGACTTGTGGAGCCTATCTTGACGAATTTATAAGGCTTGCATCTAAGTTAATTGAAGTGAACGTACACGCCGCCATTTTTATACTGCTTGCTATTACTTGATTGTGATTTTCTAGCACACAAGGTGAATACTTGATCTTACATTTTGTGGGCGTCGATGCGCGTCTTGAAGTGCGTAAATACGCACTGGGAAAAGTGAATGGTGGACTCTTGTTTCAGCTAGAAATTATTCATTTGATATTTAAATACTTGCCAGATGAAGCAAGTGGTCGATCGAAAATATGTACGAAAAAAACCTTCAGAGTTGAAAACGTACCTGTAACAAAAATCAAACAAAGCTCAATTAAACTCTCATTTTCTGTTCATGTTTAATCGATCTATTTTGAATAATTCATCGCTTGAATCAGATCGCAAATAAGCCACCCATTTTACAACAATTACAAAATAGAGCTGCAGGCTAAAGATAAAAGCATCGTTGATGTGTTTCAATACGCTAAGCCTAAGTTTAAAATGTATCATGTGCGTATATCACGTGAAGCACAATATATACATCCAAAATTATAATTTCACAGTATCGCATTATGGGGTCTTTGCACATACTGCGAACAACATCTAATTCGAGCTGTACACACATAATACTTGCGAGTTTGCCCGTAGTTGCATATGCTACTATTTCTGCTGTTACAGCGTGTTCCAATTTTGTTGCGCGCGAGAACGTCATACAGTGCATTCAGCGATGCAGCGACGAAGGATTACGTTTGCGTAAATTCGTACGCGAAGGGAGAGAAAGAGAGAGCCGTTGAGATTTGCTGGATTGTAAATAATTTATAAAGTTGTGCTCGCTTAGCGCTCATTTTTTCCAAAATAAAACCTAAGCCTCGTGAAATTGTGTTTTGCAAATGTCCAATAGCATTGCCGAGTCAAGAGCTACATGGTTCGCAAACATTTCGCTTAATCTAGGATCGATCGCTGTTTTCCGCTCAACTCGGCAATACTAGCCCTTTTCGCAGCATAAACCTGGAAATAGTTATCATGCTTTGTTATGTGTATGTCTGCCAGTGGTGGGCATGTGCTGTATATATGTATAAATCAACTGAAAGTTCAAAGAAAATAGCAGTAGCGGCAGGCCGGGCATGGCCGAGCATTGTAAAATTTATCGAACTAGAAAAAAATCTCTTTACGCGGGCGCAATAAAGTCATTTGAGCAAAGCAACAATCCGTTATAACATCCGCGCATTGAAAAGGTTATAAATCTGTTCTGCTCTCGGACTGTTTTTTTTTGTTGCTTTTTTTTATTATTTTACTTCCCCCGCTCATCATGGCAAAACAAGCCACGTCCAATTCGCCCATTCGAGCCTTTGTTCATTCGTGCAATTTACCTGTTCTGGCGCGCGTCGAGCGTGCTGCAATATGCAGTAGTCGCAGCAGCAAGCATATCACAACGATCGAAAGACTACTCTTTGGATGCGCAGCAAAATGTTTATATCTTGTGTGGGTATATATATACACGAGCTTGCATATACCCGCTGCGTTTATAAAATTGAGTTTTCTCTAGGTCGAACGAATGCGAAATTGAATTTACTTGGATGCAATTCGAAGCTATACGGCGTGCACTCTGCCTCTCCGCGACAACAAAGGACGCGCACACGGCGCGTTTGCTCATATAGCTCTCGGGTTGCCTCATGCCATCCGCCGCTGCCGCCCTCGCCCTCCCTTGGACCAGCCAGGCAATATATAGCGCTACTCTCTGCACAGTCTGCATTGGCACGCGCTCTCATTTCCTTTCGCAGGCGGTGCGGCGCGTTTATAGGTATACCTGGCGGAGCGGGCATAATCGTTGCCGCAGCGTCGATCGGAAGTCCAAAAGAGCCGGGAATCATCGACGTGCCTCGTGCGTTGCATATTTATCTCGCTTTCGAATACGTCGCGCGCGGTCGAAGCCTCGCCCCGTGGACGCGGTGCACTCGAGCGACGGGGGAACGAGTTAATATGCTTCGTTGCTCGATGCGCGTAAATAGCTCACGTATAACCCGTTATAACCAGCCAAGATTCGGCGTGTACAAACAGGAGCGTCGAGCTTTCTGCCAACGCCCTCGACCCTCTCTCGTTGTTGTTTTCCTTTGCGTTTACATGCACGCATCGAGCGCCAACAGAAATTTTAACCATATATATAAATCGACTCGTTCGCGCAGCTTAATCAACTCGGCTACTGTATAGTTTTTTTGCAACGGGCCAAAACAAGCTTTACATCGTGAGCTGAATACATTTGTTCGTAGCTAGCATATACCTCGTAGGGGCTTGTTGTCATAATTGCAAAAGTTGCGTCAATTTGAGGCCTATTGTCGAGTGTCGATATTCAGCGTTCCGTGGCTTGCCACCGTCCTAAATTAATTCGCGCGAGCACACAACTGGTAGTGTACGTATAATCAAGGTTCGTGTCAATAAAACATATTCATTTTTGCAGCGGTGGCGGCGACGGAAAATTTACGAATTTTCGCAGAAAAGTTTAATTAAAACAAGCTCCTAATCAGGGCAAAAGTAGCTGGCGAAAGAACGCAAGCGAGCACGGCTGCGGGCGAGAGTCGAGCGCAGGCGTCATTGTCATTCAATTAGCATTGCGCGCACGGTCTTTGAATAATGAGAAAAACGAGCGAGAACAACCGCACACTGCGGCAAAAAATTGAAACGCGAGACAGACGCGGGCGCGTAAAAAAGCCAGCCCTGGACAATGACCTCTCTCTGTGCGAGCTTGCGCGCCACTATACATCGCTACTAGGTATATATAGCTGTAGGTTCACGCGTCGACGAGAGAGAGATAGAGAGAACGAGCTTACTCGAGCTGTATGCGTGCTTGCGCGCGTGTAGGTGCGTGTGTGCGATGCATGTACGCACGAAGGAAAAAAAATGCATGCCCCATGTATGAAAAGAAACGCGCGAAACAGGTACATGTATCTACGTGCTATAGCATGTACGCGTATAAATATACGAGCTGCAGGACAACGAGAAAGAGCAAAAGAGATAGACAGCGGAGTCGGCGGCGGCGGCGATGGAACGAGCATGAGAGATAGGAAGAAAATCGCCTGTGCGATGAATATTAATCGTACAATATCGGTTACAATTTTGCATAAATCTACATGGCTTTTCTCTATTTCTCCGCCTAAAGAGAGCAAGTGAGAGAGAGAGAGAGAGAAGCAGAAACGCGCCTGGGAAATGAGAAAAAGTATAGGATTGGCAGGCAGCTATTATTACATTTAACTCTAATGTCTCTTTCTCTCTTTCTATCTCTCTCTCTCTCTCTCTTTCCTTTCTCCTCGCTATGTATACCTATATAATAGAAGCTGCTCTTTTTAAAACGAGCTCCTATCGCATGGCTTTATATGATTCGACTATTAAAAATTCATTCGTAATTTTCCCGCCGACGCTTGTTTAAGCTTCTCTCTCATTTCTTTTTGTACATGCTTATGCATAAATTATATCCGCAGCATATCGAATAATAATGTTATTGTTATCTTGTCATTATAGAGCTTGGATTATCATAAATGTAGGTGTTGGAAATTTCATCGACCTTTGCTAAAGACGGCCGTAGGTAGCAAGACTGCAAACCGCAAACGATTCAATTGATAAATGCTCGCTCTCGCATACATGTATATTTGGAATTTATCGTCGGAAGTATAGATTATAGGAAGAAGAGGACAGACGAGATATGAAGCGTTGTTATTTCGGCGAATGCTGATAATGATTATTTTCGCGCGCTCGCAGAAATACGTCGGTCTCGTTATGTCGTAACACGTCAGTTTGCACAGATCGCGTATACAGCATTGAAACGTATATCTATCGCTCCTCATCGAACAAATGACGATGCGAGCTAAAGGCACCCGTTCCCCGCGCTCCCAGTGCCGCAGCCGCAACGCTCCCATGCCCGTGATACTCTTTCTCTCTTTGTGCGCCATAGTACTCCAGCGGCTCTTCCCCTGCACGCGTTCCTATTTACGTATATGGCATGCCATCTCCATGCGAGTATAGATATACGTATCGCAGGATATACATAGGCGCGCACTATATCGCGGCGCACACCGAGCACTACTGCCATGGCCGGCTATAGTGCACACAGGCCGAATGTCGTGCTGTCATCGCACCGATTAATAAACACCTCTCGACGTCCCCGCCGTCTATGCTACGCATATGCGTGTGATTCGTGTAGAACACAAGCTCGTACATGGGCTTTTATATTCCGAGAGAGGGAGAGAGCGAGTGACTGCGTGCATTGGAGCAAGTGAGCGAGAGAGAGAGAGAGAGAGAGAGAGAGAGAGAGAGAAACAGCCACCGAACGCATTCGAGCCAGTGTAAATGGGATGTATCGAATTATCGTCGACTTTCAAAACTCGACGTGGCGCGGCGCAGTTTCACTTTTATCTTTTTTCTCGCGTCTGACTCTTGCGCGCGTATAGCAGCGCATGCTCTGCACGTACACCCACAACTGCACTCGTGTCGTCCTCGTAGCGATCCTATAGCAGATGGCACCTTATTATATTTCAACGCGCTTTGGACATGTCAAATGAAAAAAAAGCCCACTATGTCCCTGTAAAATATTTCGTCGACGAGCGAGCCCATAAACGAACTTTGTATAAATGCTCTAGGGTTTTACGCGAATTCGATGAAAATGACGAAATATCACTTCCTCTCTGTCAATCAAGCCTGCGCGCTATTCTCGTTAATTTAATAATGCTCTACGATATGTTTCATTATTAAATCCTGTCGGCGCTATAAAGCCTAAAAAGTTATATTCCCTGCTAAAATTATCTGCTGCAACTTGTGGCATTATGGATCATCGCGAGAGCAAACTCGCGGGATAAGAAGCACTAGCTGTACCGCAAGGCTTAATCGACTTATCGGCGTTCGAACAGACGGAGGAGGAGGAGCAGCAGCAGCAGCAGTAGTAGTAGTGCAACTCAGCGTGTGGTCAAACGTATACTCGAAGGAGAAAAGCTCGACGCTGTTGCAGCGCCCGAGCGGCTTCCATGCCTTAAACTCACTCGCCCCCCACAGACGAGATCGATGCGCACCGCAGTTTGCGACGTTCGAGACCCCATACGCTCGCTCGATACGTGCATCAGAATTTATGGATGTGTGTGTATTATGAGTATATGTGCGCTCGAGCTTGGCCGTCAGCAAGTCTATATGTGTGCGTGTACTTTGCATCTCGTCCGGCTTTTCCTGCGACGAATTAATTACGTGTTAATGAAGGCCGCCCGGCAATGGGGCGACTGCCATCGAGCGCTTGCTTATATTATATATTAAATTTCGCACGATTTTGCGCACATCGCAGGTTGCGTTAAATTCGCCGTCGATTTATCGAGGCCATGGCGTCGCGCCGAAGCTCGCATTGTCGTATACATAAAGTGCGAGAAGCAAACGGCTCGATATACGTCGAGCTCAATGGATATAAGAACGGCGAGAGCAGCGGATATATATAATGCACTCGAGAACGCGCGAGTCGAGTACATTGTTAAATGAGTCGAGTGCTGAGCTTGCGACGAGTGTTATGTGATAAGTACGGGGGTCGTAATAATAATGCAGCATCACGTACTTATACCCGGCTGGCGTGCTAGCGGCGCTGAGCTTATGCTGTAGATGTCGCGCGATCGATGCCGCTGGTACTTTTCGTCTTATCGAGCACCAAATTTCTTTTAGCCTCGATGTGCCTCAGCTTTACGAGCTGCTACTCGTGCTGCCGATATATATTCTAAAACTACTGTGAAAGAAAAGACGAGATGCCGACAATAGCTCAGAGCTATAAGCTCAATATCGTATTAAATATGAAAAGTCTCGGGACTATGTGAGCTCGACGTTCGAGTGAAATCGATGGCAGAAAACTTGCTAATAATTCACTTACATCTCAATAACTCTTCTTATTGATCTTCGTTCGTTTACTAAAAGAAAGATGGGCTTAACTGGGTCAGCGACGACATCTTCCGGTATAATATATAAAAGCATGATTAAACTTTTCATCTTCCAAACGAATATTCAACTGATTAACGAGGACACATACTTACACCTTTTCAGCATTATACTTTATTCATATAGATTCTTTCATCTTTTTCATCTGCAACAGCGTAAATACTAACGATTTGCAAACTTTGTTATCTTTTAATTGGATTTCAACTATTCTATAGGATTGTAACTTATCGATTTAACTGATGCTGTAAAAATTTAGGTAATACTGATCTGCTCCTGTCGTTGCAAGTTTCATCAAGCTGATTCTGGACACTGAATGGTTTTACGTTGATGCGGAGGGGAGAATAAGATAATCTTTTAATTATTATAAAATTACAATCGTGAATTTTGATTTACTTTCCTGTAATATAAAGAAATTAATCTACTATAATTTTTATTCTCTTTCGTTACTTAAACATATAAAGTATTAAAATGAGTTTTGTGTTACAATATTATGTATTACATATAAATACATTTTCATCTTTACTGAATAGGAAGGTCATACAAAGCAGTCTTGGTAGAAATAATCGAAATTAATAACACCCTAATGACCGAAAATTAACCATTTGGCTTGTTTTTGGTGATGTTCTCTTACAATTATTTTGCAAATATTTTTTAATAATCTAATGATTTAATACAATATTGCATTAATTTTCAATCACGAATTCAAAAGTCAAAATTTATTCACTTCTGTGAACTGAAATGTATATTTAAAATTTTTCCTGTTCTTAAAATGATTAGAAGCAAATAGAGTGAAATTGCTCATTTTAGAAATATAGGACTTGTTAGGTATATACATTTTTTCATCTAATGAGTCTCGCGCTAAAGTTTCGAGAAAAGACTATTGGCAAAGTTGGCATGAAACAGCACTTTTTATACAAGTTTTTCTTTGCATTATCAAATATCTAGGCGATTCTTTTAGGACAATATGAAGCAACTTTCCGAGAAACTAGGTAAAACCACTAATTCCGAGCTTTATGCATATAAGGTACGTTAAAAAGTTTGATACTTCGTGCCTTCTGAGTTGTTGTTTATTTAAACTTTGCAAATTTTATATTTTTCAATTACGCGTCGTAATTGTAAAAAGGTCCCGTTCCCGTAACTCTTAAAAAATAGCTCCATGACGATAAGTATGAAGTTAATATATAATTAGAATATTTCGATGTTTATTCATAAATGTAATTCACGTACTGTGAAAAATGGTCCCCACATACGAAAAGCTAAACGAAATTTCCCGTAAATTTTGTTCCATTAAACACAAGTGGTGCAGTCGTATTTTTAATAAAGCATTTAAATTCAATCAAGACAGATAGAAATATCGGGTCAGTTGCACCCGAGGGTAGATTAATTAAAAATCTGCTTTCGTTTTCTACAGTTAGGCTTACGTTCATTGTAAAAAAAAATCAGTCATAAATCTGAAATTATTTCTCATGCTTGTCACCGAGATCTAAATGAAAACCCCTGGTTGGCTGATCCACAATTTTTTTCCTTTATAAATATAATACATCCAAAGTTTGGCATAGGTAAAATAAGCAAGGCATTGAAGCTCTCGCATATTCGCCTAGTAAGTGTTGTTCAAGCAGCACAACGTTGTCATTATCTAACTGAACTTGAAAAGCCAGGCACAAGCTCGCGCCGAACGATAAAACCTAAGACAACAATAACTCCATTATCGGCGGCACGAGGCTTTTCTCTCTCTCTCTCTCTCTCTCTCTCTCTCTCTCTCTCTCTCTCTCTCTCTCTCTTTCACCAGCTCTATACTTTGCGCAGAGAGTCTGCGTGCTCGACTCAAATAGCTATATAATACTACGTTCACGCACGTACCTATAGACTCGCAGAGTATAGCAGAGCGGCGAAGACAAGTGCCTGCCTGCGGAATTTCAAGCAGTATCAGCGCGTCCCGCGCACTTGAAACAGTAATATACGTATGTATATGCGTAATATAAGCCTCGCGCCTCCTTATATATATGGCATGTATAATATAGGTATTGTCTTAAAATCACAAGCTGTAAACGAGACCAAACCCCAATGTTTCAACGATAGAACGGAGCGGGCACGTAATGGTGAAAAGGCGCGCACGACGTCTCGCAGCGAAGAAGTAGAAAACAAGATGAATTCCAATGCCGCACGGCATAGAAGAAAAAATTGCTGCTCGAAGAGAGAGAGAGAGAGAGAGAGAGAGAGAGAGAGAGAAGAGCTCGTTACGCGAGAAAAGAAAAGAAAAATATATACAAAATGAGATATGGCTTGGTTATTGGATTACGATCGTCGTGATTACGAGGCGCGTGGCGGTGCAGAGAAGGGCTGCTGCGTTCGCTCGCTCGCTTTGTTGTTTGCGGCAAATATTGCCGCAGTTGCGCGCGTCCCAAGACCCGAACATTTTTATAGATGGTTTTCACGTATATAGCTCCGAGCATGTCCTGCGGACAAGGGGACATGAAAAAATTATGACGAATAACCTATAGGTATGTATATAGAATGGTACATATAAACTCATTTCTTTGCGTCCTCCATTTGTTTTGTTTCAAAGATGGAACCCACGTATTTGTTTGCGTTGCAAGAAAGATATTTGATTCAATTTCAAGCATTTTAAGTGAAAATTTTGTAAATTAAAAACTTCGAAAAATAGAATTTTTTTTTTAAATACCTGCCAAACTAAAGCATATGTGAGTTTTGTTTTCAGAACTTTAATAAAATATCTGAGTGCAACAGTGTTTTTTAATCCATTTACAACCAAGCGTTTGTAAAACATGAAAAATGAGAAAAAACCTTGTTTTTTTGATTTTTCTAATTCTTCTAAATTCGTGTCTATCAGTTTGGCGAAAAAAATTTGATGAGAAGTTGTATTTTGATCTTTAAAATAATTAGCCAATTGAACATTTTTAAAACACTTTCCCGAGCATATAGTGCGTTACATTTTCTTCAGTTCCTACAATCTCATTTCATACTTTTAAGTTATTTGATATGTAAGACCGAACAACCACTTTGCAAACTCGTATAAACACGTCCATGGATAAGAATCGCCGTCGACTTTCTCAATGACTGTTCGGCACTTCCCGCGGCGAAATCGTAAAACGTCGATAGGCGCATATTATACGTATAAGCGTTAAAAAGCAATATGAAAAGCTCGAGAACGACGCGTTGAATTCGATAAATCTCACCGAAATATACCATTATGGCATCATGATAATGCAAAAAGAATCAAGTCTTATTTCTTGGAATACTTGAAAGATTATCCGTGCTGAATTATTTACGACGTAGAATTTATCGGAATTCCACTGTAAATCGTCGCTCGAAATCAAATAATGGAATATAAATTTTGCGACAAAGGAACAAAGCGAGATTTTTTTTGTCGACGAGCTTGCGAACCCTAAATAAATACATCAGTCTATGTATTCGCAGCAACAATGCACGAGGACGAAACGAATTTGTACATTCATTCGCAACACGAATGAGAAAAAAAGGCAGAACCCCTTTTTGCGTATGTACGCGTACACACGATCTTTCTTATATGTGCATTGGTAGAGCTCGTCGCGCACATATATACCCATATATGTATTTCAGTGCTTGCAGCTGTAGGAGGATAGAGAGAGAGAGAGAGAGAGAGAGAGAGAGAGAGAGAGAGAGAGAGAGAGGGCGATGCACGAGCGGAGAAGGTAGGAATTTTAATACCCTGTGCGTCGCAAAGATTTATTAGGCGCTCGCATCCACCCACGCACGAAGAATCGATGTGTGCGCTTGAACTTGTGCGTGTGCTCGTGTTTATAGAGAGGCAGCAGTGCTGCTGTGCTTCGTCCGTCAAAGCTGCTTGAGCCACCAATACGCCGCTACGTACATCGGATTTTGCTACGACCGACGAGTGTATATATATCGAAGCTCTTTGATTTCGATTGGCTCCTTTCCAGCCGTTGCTCTGTGTGTGCCTGTCAATGTGAGTGTGTACATTCGGACCCGTGCACAAATACATACGCGTACACATATATACATAGGCCGAGAGCCGCTGATTGACTTGTTTAAGGGACGAGAATCGAGTAGTCGCAGGCTGTTTAGACTTCGGTCCGGTGGGACGCGAATAATGCACCGGCTGGCGCGCCCGCGAACCAAGATCGATTTCACTGCGCTCCTGCTCTGGCCTTGTACATACTCTGTCGTGTATATATAGTATACTCCAGTAGCTACTTTTACACTGTATTTCGATCTATGTCTGTGAGTATATGCGTGTATGCCCACAGCAACTTTGTGCATTATGTATACAACTTACGCGCTACGTTACACACTGCCGACTGCCCGAATTAACGGATCTGGCTAATGCATTTGAGTTTCCTATTCGGCTTTCTATCATTTCTTCAGTACGTATCTTCTTTTTTGCTTTTCTTAAATGCACGCAAAAAATATTTTCATGAACTTTCACGCTCGCCCTCGTATATACATGCAGCCACTCACAACTCATTCACATTTATCTACTTATAAATAAAAGATCATTTCCTATTAACCTTGTGCATTCTTCACCAAATTTTCATCATCGGCTTCTGGACCATTTTCTACCTTTCCAAAAATCTGCGTAGCTTGAGCGTAACAGGCTTGGGGACCTTATGTCTTTTTTCCTACACTCTCATACCCTTTAACTTGTAGAGTTGGCTATTTCTGTCTGCTTTTGGCGGTAAGTGCTGTCTCAGGGTTTCCTAAACAGATATTGTATTTTCTCACCGATTTTACTTTTTGCCCTATATAATTATAAACATTGAATTTACGTATGATTATTTCTTGTATCTAATACCAACGGCCAGATGGGGTAATACCCCAAGGTCGCTAATAAAGCTACAAACGATACAACGACAAAGGCGACCATTTCAGCTCACGATAATGTCAACTTTGTGAAAGAATTAATAAGTTTAAAAGATTTAACCGACAGCTGGACTCGGAATATTGGAAGTGAAAATCAAGCCGTGCTGCTATCGAGTTAAGGACTTTTGTCGTTCTCGCGAGCTTTTCCGAATAGAAGCAGAGATTTACTTTTGATTTCTTGCGAGCGTTTTAGAGTCACGAGCGCGGGAATGAGGAGCAGGCGAGCTGTGGTGCCTTATCTTATGACCTACATCGTAATCAAACGGAGTCACGAGCTTTTTCTTAGCTTTCAAATCCTCGAGATCTTCGCTTGACGGGTTCTTGCAGACTCGATCTACTCACGTAAAGAATGTTATTCAACTCGCTTTTATTATTAAGGACTATTCGATTCTGTTTCGAGAGCTTGGGAGGGTGAAGAGAATCTGCGTGGCTTGTGCGCAGTAATTTGAAACTTATCGAGGATTTAAAATCTCAGGGTAAAAAATTAATTATGCCCAACGCCATTATTATTTACTCGAGCGAGAATGTACTTCATCGGAGGCTGCGTCGTTGAGCACTGCGCGATGAGAAAATTGAATAATTGCATAAAACCATCGGAGCGTGCTTTTATCCCCACGTAGAGCGCGAGACATGGAAAAAGAAGAGAAAAAAATTTAAACACGTGGTTGCCGTTCAGACGGGAAACCATGACTGCAGTGCAGCACAAAAGCGAGTAGAGAGCCTAAAAAACAGTCGAATAAGGCGGATAGAAAAGGGTAGAGTGCACCGAGGCATGGATTAAGACGAATAGTAGGGCGAGGAGAATTAAAAGTGGGAGCGTGAGAAATACTTAATGAAGTGGTAATTAGAAAGAGGGCGAGCACAAGTCACGAACTTGCCACTTTTAACTGCACAAGGAGGGGGAGAGAGAGGAAAATGGGGAGGAGAGATAAGTAAGCGTATCCTGCGCTGAAAATTTACAGTCATCTAACCGAGCGAAAATGTCCTTTTTCTTTCGATTAATGGCTGCATTTGTTACGAAAAAAGTCACGCCATATTATTGCTCGCAAGGCGAAGATGAAAATAAACGTGAACGAAGTAAACGAGTATTTTAATCTTGATGCAAGTGCAATATAAAATTTTACACGCTAGGGCGAGCTTGAAGTAAAGCATATATGTACGTACTCAAAGGATTCAAAAGAAAAAGTTTTTTCGATGGTGCGCAGAGCTGGAATGGATCCTCTGCAAACGCACACATTCACAACGGAACGATGAGGAGGTTTGAGCGAAACCTTTCGAGAGAGCCGGTCTGGTAGCTGTGCACCGACGATTGAGGAGCAGAAAAATGACACATGCAACAATTGTAAACGAGACTTTTAGTCAGAGTACACATGTATATGGATTTGAACTCTTTTTTTGTGCGAGCAATCATAGGTTTTTCGCCACTCTAAAACGAAAAGCTTTACTTATTTCGCCATAATGCAGTGGGAAGATTTTTTTGAGGGTAAGTCGGAGACTATGAGAGTCATGAATTCCAGTTTCTACTTCAGATGAGATCTTCAAGAAGAGTAATTATGAAAGATTATTCGAGTATTTTTTTACAAATTCATTTACAAAGACTAAGAGCTTTCTCTTCCAAGTTGAATATTTTAAAGTTTTTCAACTAATAATTTCAAATAGAATGCACTTTGTTATTCGTAATTAATAAAAGAAAGTTATAAGACATACGCGTCGGGCCTTGTTTGTTACAAGCAATGAGCTCGTCGAAAATTTAATGGGAGAGCATACGAATATGCTATGTAGATGGTAAGGAAAGAGCGATATCAATGAAAGCTCCTCCGGGCCGGTCTATGGGGCGTTAATTCGCGTCAGCGCAAAGGCAAAAAAGAGAAAATCATCAAAGGCCTAGGCGCATCGAGATAAAACGGATTATAATAATATAGTCGCGCGGGCGTAAAAGGGGTGTACAGCGCTCTGAGCTCAAACATGCCGACGCGCGCGCGCTGATTTGAAGAACGCGTTTTATACTATACATAGATAAAATTAAAGGAAACAGGTCCGTACAGAAAAGAGAGAGAGAGAGAGAGCGAGACGCATACACACACAGACACTTTAAAATGATTGGAAGCGGGCGTATGGCGACGGTGACGATGATGCTGCTGCTACTGCTGTGCCTCTGATGAAGAAAGGGTAAAATATAATTAAATTTCACAGGCGCACAGTCACTGCCATCCGGCTCTTTCACTTCCTTCTTCTCTTTTCCTTTCCATCTCTCTTTCTCGTGCCAGCTTGCTCTGTTATATATAACACACTCAGATATAGGAGCGGGACAGCTCGATGCAGGTAAGCGGCAAAACTTTTAAAAGTCTGCGTGTATACGGTTCACACGTACGAGAAGACACGTTAAAGTGTATGGAGTGTGTCGCTTTTACAATGTTATTTATGAAAATGAGTCTGTAATTAATTGTATCAAGATTGTCAGCATCAATTTTCCTTGAGCACGAGCTCGAATCTTTTACCTGGCAAGTAATGAAATTTCTCAGCCGAAGCTGCAGCTTTTCTTAATTGTTATACGATTTAATCGTCAGTCAGCTGATGGGATAAATGTTTCATAAAGCGTCTAGTTTCGAGCGAATGTAGAAATTCTCTCCTTCGTGAAAACGACGTTATAAATAATTCATCTATTGACGAAGCTCGTCTCCGCGCCGAGAGTCTCGGCATAAATACACATTCCGAGCGAGAAATAACATAAAGAATCGGGCAAACTGCCGTCATAATAGGAAAAATAAATTCAATTTCAGTTGGTGCGCGCAGGGAGTCCCCCCTCCGTGCCTTGGCTACATTGAGACTACAAAAAAGCTTCCATATCTCAAAGGAAAACATCGAAAAGCTCTCGAGAAAGTCTAAGCTCTCTCTTTCCGTCAGCTTCTTGGGGGGTAAAAATCGCGCGAGCACAAAAATATAATTGAAAACAGCCGAATGGCTCGGACAGGCGCAAAAAAAGTGACCGTACGTTCCGAAGAAGCATCGTATCGGATGTTAACAGGCTCAGTGGGGTCTCAAGCTACAAAGCATATAAAGCACAAGAGGTATAAGAAAAAAGGCTTATCCATCCATGCGGTGGCTTCGCATATAAGTATATTCAGCGAGAGAAAAGGCGAATATTTTAATTCAGCTGAAAAAGAGGAATATATTGTGGAAAATCAAGTAGCCGGCCGTATAAGCTGCGCGACGGACAAGTAAAAGTGAAGAAAAGGCAACTTGCGTAGGTATACGTGTAATACGGGATGAGAATATTTCTGTAGACTTGCGGCCAACGAGAAAATAGCAAGTGAAAGGGGCGGCGTAGAGAGAGAGAAAGAGAGAGAAAGAACAGGGGAGGTAGGGTTGGCGTGCGCACTAAAGGAAAAAGAGAAATAAAAGAGAGAGATATCGCGTATAATGGAATAAAAGCCGAGGTCCAACGTGTGCGCGGCTCGTCGGGGTTTGCGAGATTATGGCCACACGTGCACGTTTCGGCCTCGACTCCTATATATCATAGAGTGCCACTGGATGCTGCTGCTGCATGTAGCTCCAGCTTTTGACGATCTGCCTGCGAGCCCGTGAAAATGCTTCGTTGAAAAGCCGACGGTCTCGCGCTACTTCTCGTCGACGTTACATCGACGGCCAAAGCAGAAAGTGAATTTTGCGTGCGCATATGTACTATCGTGGCGCGGCGAATCGACCCACGCTCTTCGCTGGTCTTTCAGTAATTTTCGAGCTGACATCGTACTCATTAGCAATTCGAGCTACTATTTTATTAGGTCTGGGTGCGCGCCTGGGCACGAGCTAGTCAAGTGTACTATAGGCATTTTCGTTAATTAACGTACTAGCCTAAGAGCAGCTCGACGCGTGGATCAAACGACTTGTCGTTTTCTGTATCGAGAAACTCTGCCAGCCAGACCAGAGCATTTTGGAAAAATAAACGCGGAGCAATTGCGGAACGAGGCAATAATAGTGTACGCCAGACCATAGTAGTAAACACAAAAGAGCCTGCTGCGCTGGGGCTCTACAAGGTATACAGAAGTGATACAAGTAGCCAAAGAAGCCGGCGCAGAAGCCAAGAAACAAATATGTAAGGGACAGCTCGAGCTGCGTGCAACGTGGGCGAGTACTCCGAGCTTCTCCTTGAGGATTAAACGGAGCGTGTAGCAGCAGCAGCAACTTGCTTCTAGTTTCACGTCCAACGCGACGCGTACATATATACACAAGGCAGAAAGAGTAAATCCTTAATACAACGAATTCCGGGGATGGATGGTTCACGCACGGCAAGCTGCTGCCACCGCAGCACAACTTACATGTAGTTTTCTATGTTGCGATAGTCACAGCCACCTCCTGCATTTTCCTCCGCTCAGACTCTCTCCCTCGTCTCTGGCTCTTGCTCGCTTTGCACTTTTTGTTTTCCTCCCACGCCCTTTCAGGTATAGCCATCAAATTGCAATTGGCCTCACTCTCTCTGTATTATACGTATACAGCATACACCCCCGACGCAACGCGTTGCGCTCAATAGAATTTCTACGTGTACGCGAGTGGATAAAGCTCAAAAAAGTAAAAACAAAAAAAAAAACTTTTGCGAGACGGAAGCTTTTTCATATTTATATCAAATACCCGAGTATACACGAAGGGCCCTAAAGGTCTGCCGTATGTCTGGGCGCGTGTACACGGTATTATGGAGCCGCCGCGCGTAGGTATACATAACGCACTGAATGTGGAAAATGGAAACCAAACATCGAAAGTATAGACGTGCCGGCTCGGCCGCTGGTGTATTTTAAATTTTATGGCATAGATCGGATTTCCAGTGCAAGAGATACGAGCGGCCCGTAATGATGACATTTGCTCTCTGCTTGTTTTATGAATAATATACGCACGCACTCACACACATACGGGTGTAGCGATCGTAGTCGCTACAAATATCGCATGTGTACATAGGGTTACTTCGATGCGTTTTGATTAATGAATTCTACCTATACGGTATACTTTTACCCGGCGTAAGCTCATACCCAGTTCTACTATTATTGCAGAAATGCATATATATTTTGTTATTTGAACAGCAACTCTGTATGCGGAGGAATCAATTGATGGATCGTTGATGATCAATTTTCATTTTTACGTGCAGAACGGCAGTGCAATTTCCGAAACGTTACATATATAGCTTGAGCGCATCGATTGCTCGTTAGCGCTCTGTTAATTAATGAGTAAAATTATCCTCTCCGAGCTTCTCCAAATTATAAAGCTGCCCAATTCACCAATTTTTTCCCCATTCATTCGGAACTTTTTTCCACCTCGAAATTCGTCCCTTTTTTCGCGTGTCCGTTCCAAAATACTAATTCCCACTCGGGTATTTCTCGTTCATAATGCCTCTCCCTTCTCGTCGATGTTTTTCAGCAAACACACTGCACAATTGAATAGCTCGTAGGTGCGCGCACGCAATGCAACGCGTGCACATTGAAAATTAAACTAACTAACTTTGTTGTTTGCGAGCAAACAATTCGCGTAAATCGTGCTCGGATTTTCTGAAAAATTTCACGATGACGATGGCAAAAGTCTATGCTCCGGAGCGTGTACCGTTTGAATTCCCAAAATCATCGTATAATTTTTTTCCCCCGGCCAAACGCGCAAGTCCAATGTTTTTCCTTGATTGAATCAACCTCGTGCTCGAATATGGTCGTGGCTTGGAAAAGCATCAGTGCGGCGCAGTAGCGTTAGCGACGCGTATTGTCTCTTGTCTATAATAACGTATGTATACATCTATGAACAGGCGTATATAGAGAGGTGATATCCCGCGCCCTCGATGCCGCTCCAATATACCGAAAGCCACAACATATTTCCCCTTTGGCCGCAACAACATCCTCCTGGTACGCGCACGCGAAAGCTTCGGCCGCCAGCTCGCGATCTACTATTAATCTAATGAAAGCATCTGGTTCGCGCGCCGCCGCCGCCGCCACCACCGCCAGCAGCAGCAGCATCGTCTCCTCGTCTCTCGGCATTGTTTATCATGTCAATATTGATCCCTATGCGTATTCGCGCGCTGCGCTCGTCGGGTTCTATACACTCTCTTCTGCTCCTCTCTCTCTCTCTCTCTTTCCATATTCCCTTGTGATTCCGCAGTTTGCCGACGTACTATGCCAAATTTATACACGGACCCTTGCTCCTGTGCCCCCCACACCCCGTCCACACGAGCGGGGGAGAATTCGCTAAGTCTGCCTATCCTACGTATATACGTATACGCATTACATGTGAGAGCTATTTTTCTCCAGACGTCCAATTAGGCCTGGGAGGTCGACGAAAAAACGTTTCTCTTGTAGCCACCGCAAGCACCACGAGGCGCACAGCTATATATACGCGCTTGGTTGAGTGGAAGAATTTTTACCTCGAGCCGACATGCGCAGAGAAAGAAAGAGAAAGCTGGAGCGAGGGATTTGGCCCTGTGGCTCGCGACCAGCAAGTGGCTTTCGTCGTTCGCGCCCGATTGACTTTTTTTGGTGCTCGTGCCTGCCACGCTCTACGCTCTCGTCCGCGCGCCCTCGCACACACACACATTCGTATACCGCTGCACGGAGTAGCTTCCTTTATTTTTTGACCGAAGGACATTCGGCATTTTCTTTCTTTTTTTTTCAACGCGCTCGCGTGCTCTTGTACGAGTTAGCTAAAAAATTGAGTGGGCTAAGCGCGAGGGAGAAGAGCTCTGGGCTGGAGTAAAGGCGCACGCGGCCCGTTTAGCCTAAGAAAAAAAGTTTACGCTCGATTTGACGATCGAGTGCTCAATGCCGGCATTCGCCCGCGACGCACGTGTCAGATCGGAAAATTTATACGAACGCCCGAGTCGAGAAGTATTTGCGCTCGCGGGAGAAAGTTTCGTCATGGCTGAAATGAAAATAGTTGCTCCCCTCCGCAAGATTGATGCAGATCGTATATATATCTAGGTTTGCTGAAAAGTTTGTCAAAATATTATAATTCAAAACTTGTTAAAGGACTGCATCGCTGGAAATTAATGCTGGAAAATATTTAAACTGCAGTCGTCGGGCTGCGCGTGCTCTAGAGAGAAAGAGAGAGAGGGAGCATATTAATACTTTGAGTAAAGAGGGAGAAAGAGCCGGAGAAATGCATTTAGTATTCGCGTGCGAGCAATATCTAATGCCTCGCCGCCAAGTCTGAGGCCAAAGTTTATTAATTAATCCGAATATACACTCACGCTCTCGCGCACCTATCATGCAGTCTCTCGTTGCGAGGAAGCGCTGCACACTTATAGCTCGACCTCCTCCCCCACCGAGATCCAACACTAGGCAGCTCGCGAGCAACATATACATATCGTTAAACTGCTTGAGCAAACATAAAGGCGAAGGAGAAAGCGTGAGAGGGAGAATGTGACGGGAATAATATACGTAACTTTGGGCCTGCATACGCTAGGGGGGAGACTGCCGTCTTATACCTCCGTCGCCATCCATTGTGCTTTGTTTAGTCTCGTATGCGAGCTCGACGCCGCTCCGTCGGAATAGCCACCCCGGCAGCAGCTGCAAAAGTTCAGCACAAGACTTTGACTGGAATGATTTCGCGAGAGATGTCGAACTTGCGTTTGGTGCGTCGTGCCTCAGCTGCCGCAGCAAAATCTATCTCACTGGGTTAATATCCTCTCGAAGTGGGGCGGTGCAGCTCTGCCATTATCTTGATACAATGCACAGACGTGCAGTGCGCAACTTGCGGAGCGTTCGCGTTAATTTACAACACCGATACGTACTCACGCGCATTCGCGCTTAGAATCCACTGTAATATGTACGCATGCATTTATGTGATATACCCCCTGTTACGCAGCCCTTAAAAGTTTGCTTTATTAATTAAGGCGCGTGCGGCATATACCGAGAGCATCGAATGACATCGATTCCAGATGATGATGCCGATGTAACGTTAACGTATATGCGTGTGTGAAGTGAATCATCGTCATGACAGCGCGTTGATACATCCTCGTAATTTCACGAATCATTCATCGAATAAATATAACATTCGATGAATTAGAGTGCGCATATTATAGAAACATGTTACATGCGCGAGGTTGTTGACACTACTCGTGCATCTGTTCGAGCGATAAATTACAGAAATGATAATTCGACGTGTATTGAGCGGCAATATTCCTCTATACGTATCTGCAGCAGCGCTCTACTGATGTAACCAAATGGATTTTTCGAGTCCGTCCAATGGTTGATGCGGCGAAGCGTTCGAGGCCAAGCGAGCATCGAAACAACCTAATTATTCCTACGGCTCGCGTCTAAATTATTCCTTTCGGTTCATGGCTGCTCGCAAAGCACCGTTGCGGCACCGATAATGGCAAATTCATTCGTCCCATGTCAATGATCCACTATTCATGCGTATCCGTGACCGCCGCAACTATGCCCGGCCCAAGCGACGCGTTTGCCTTCAAATGCAGTCCTGCATCACTATATGCCGAAGAGTAAAATGCACAATTTTGGATTAAATAATATATTCGCGCCCACGCGCACTTATAATAGCGCGTATAGTTGTTTTCAATCGACAATGCGCGCAAGTTACCGGTTTAATGGCGGCAAGTGGATCATCCATGTACACATAGATGCGCGATGGCGATTAATCCAGATGCTTTTGCCTTTATTAGCTCTCTGTGTCTCTCTCGAGGTCGAATTATGCACACCGAGCGAAATGCTTGAATATATTATTATATCGAGAGCCGGCTTTAATGCAGGCGCATTTTCAGATTTGCTGCCAATACTATAAACGCGAATATGTATTTGTGGAATTAATGCGGACATTTTTGTAATGTGATCGTGCGTATTGTTAATCGGAAGCTTTATTTTTGTAATGTTTAAATAACACGTTGCAAGTATATGACGCTGTATCGAATACATTTTTGAAAAAAAAATGTAGTTACGAAATATCTCTAGGTATTGCATCGAGTTGAAAATTCAAAATATTTCAAAACAAGTCACATGAATTTACATCGTTTTACTTGGCTATTCTAATTTAAATATATTAATTTAATATTATTATTGAAATTATCTCGTTTTTATTTAATCGAGGTTCATACCGTTCAAGGAAGATCATATAAAATAAATCCATCGTATCCATCTTATGAATTATTAGCCGCAATGTCTACGAAATTATTTATTCATAGAATAGCTTTAGATACTTTAGATTTGTAGAATACTTTTTAATGTATGTGACATGAAATACTTATTGAAACTTGTTATTTTCCATAGTGAAACAAATCCTCAGAAATATAAGAAACATGCTTAGACTCGTTTCTGAAATAATCGTTCGAATCACTCTCTGAATGTCCTTTTGAAATGACATTTTGGGTTCTGCACACGCTTGCACATTAAAGTACAAAACAATGACCACCATTATTTTATTACAAAATGCCTAGATGACTTAAAAGTAAACGCTCAAATGTAATTACACTCTTGGACCATTTCATTAACCTATTTGATTCCGCTGATAATGGTAACAATGAAAATAAAAATACCGTGACGGGAAGATTTTCTGTTCCTTGGCAATGCGCGTACATGAAATTGTACATTTAGTCGCAACGTTGCTCGTGCATTGAGCTAGGAATTTTTAATTAACTTCATCAATATTTCCTTGATTATCATGAAAGCAGTGCCCTTTATTAAAATTGCAGCCGTTGTACTAGCGTAATGAAATCACAACTTGAATTAATTGACACGATATTTTGGTCGATGTGAAGACAAGGATAAAATTGATTCACGCAGATTGAGCGTTCGTTTTGTAGCGTTAAATATTGATACTTTGAACTTCATTTAACTCTATGAGGGGGCTCGTTTTCCGTACCAACGCCTTGGACAGGCGACGAAATAAAGCTCGAAAAAAAATAAAAGAAAAAAACGCACCTAAACGCAGGGTGAGCCTCCGGCAACGTGAGTGACCGGCTACGTAACAACAGCGACGTCGGCGGCGGTAGCAACAGCAGTAGAAATATCTTCAGCCTTGACAACACCACTCATACCCACTCACAATATTTTTTAGCGAAATTGCCGCCTCGCAACGAGCACAGGCGACACACCAGAATCCTCGAAAAATGCCACACTCGTACTTTTTAATGATAAATGTATTTACGATGTCGTGCCGTATTATAACTCTAACACGCGTACATCGCGAGGGGCTTTCGAAAATCAGCTTTGAATTCTCGAATCAGGATCGGCTCTAGACTCACAAGAAATGCAAATAGAAACGGGCGCGCGCACTTGTTTGCCTTACATACGCACTGCGTTACTTTGAATTTTATTCACGAACGAGTTCTCACTTACGAATACGATAAGCTTGGCACTCGACTAGAGATAAGCAGAGCTCAGCGATTGCCAAGGGCACTCGTTAAAACGGCTGCGAAGTCGCACACGCGTGCAAACTCACGCTTCAAATCGAGACTAGCCTAAGCGAAGATGACTCGCTTGCTCGCGACTGTCTGCGTACTCGTGTGCGTACTCGTGTGCGTACTCGTGTGCGCGTGTGTCGGTGCATACGCATGAGCCAAGCTGCACGAAAATACGAGAAAAGCCCGAGCGCCTAGAGGGTGAGCGGAATGAGCTTCACGCAGCGGCTTGCGCGGTATACTGACGGATAGCCCAGCATCTCTCTCGCTCTAGGTGCCCAGAGCAGCAGCAGCACCGGTGACGGCAGTGGCAGCGGCAGCGGCAGCAACCCCCGTCTTGGCTGCGCGCAGGGGATCGAGTGGCTCCAGTGCGCAGGAGCAGCCAGCTCGCCTACGTCTATATATAAATATACGCGGCGGTAGGTACTGCGCTCGAAAGCTCCGGCAACCGTAGGTAGCTCGCGTGTATATCCCGAATACACGCATATAGATATGTACGTAAAGTGTATACAGAGAGGAAGGCGCGCGCGTATACGCGAACGCGATGAACTGGAAGCTGCGAAGCGTCACGAGAAAAAGGAAAGCCAGCACGAGCGCGAACCCACCCGAGCTTTGCGCGCAAGCACACCTATGCAGAGGCAACGCGGAGGCTGCGGTGTACAGGCTGCTGTTCACCGCATACACACCCACCCACACACGCAGAAGCACATTATACGTCCCTTCGACACGAACTATGCCTAGACGCGTTAAAGGTGAATGATCCGTCGAGTATATATTCTCTGTGCGCAGCACTGTGGCAAGTTGGTAAGCGTTTGCAGAGAGAAAGAAAGAGAAAAAGAGAGAAGAAACGCTGCGGTCGAGAGTGAGAACTCTGGAAAAAAAGCTCCAAGTTCGACCCGATCCCAATGATTGCCCCTGGCATTGCTTATACCAGGTCCAGTCGCACTTTCGACCAATAAAAACGACAAACTTCGCCCGAACGTCTAATTTCATGAGCGCAAAATTACTCGCTTCCACGCCTTAATTATATTTTTCTCTAACAATCTCGCAATACTATGTTCCGTGCGTGTGTGTTAGGTGCACTTGTAACTATCTATTAATTAAAACCGCATAAGAGTGGAAAAAGCGCAACATTATTACGGACAATCAAGTACGTAGTCAATGAAAATCAATCTGTACGGAATGTAACTGTACGACACAATAAGCCTCGCGGCGTGGAAAAGGATCTCGATTCGTTGTCGTCGTAGCACGAGGCCCGTGAGATATAAATAAGAAGAAGAGGGAGACAGGAGGCAAAACAAAATCAGTCGCTCTCGAGAAGAATGCGACAACGAAAAAACATCGCGCCTGCACACGAATTAAAACGATTCGCTCGATGTAGTACCCATTGCTGTGCGCGCGGCAACGAGAGGCGCGTACGATAATTGAAAAAAGAAACGCAGCAAGCGAGACTGTGTATAAGGAGAGCATGTACACGAATATAGGTGTAGCTGTGTACACACACACTCTTTCTCTCTCTCTCTCTCTCTTTGGGTATATACATGTACAAGTAAGCGACTGTTAGGGCGTTAAACGAGTTTGAGGATAAACAATGGCGCTAGTCACACTCGAGATATCACGGCCGGGCGGAAGAGTAATGGATGGTTAAACATCGCGGAATAAGATAGAAGCCTAGAAGAGAGAGAGACAGACTGATGCGCGCGTAATACACAGAGAGAGAAGCAGTAGCAGCATCGAGTCTCGAGCTTGCGAACGAGCGAGAGAAAAGCAAAGTCAATTCAGCTCAGAAACTGCAGTAACAGCGCGGCAACCAGTCGGAGTGTGTTTGTCCCGTTACTACTTAAACTTGAGAGCAGAGTAGTCTCGAAAAGTTTCTATGCGTTTCTGTATAGCTGCTACTGCTGCGCGTGCATGTCCTATACTGACTGCTTGTACTTACGCGAAGCATATACACGAGCATTGTGCACGACGTATACAGCTATATAGTCATTGCCTATCATTGCTACTACCTCGTTCGCTTCGTTTACCTATACTGTACACAAAGATTCGCTACTTTGCCTCTCTCTCTCTCACTCTTTCTATATACACTGCGTATATGCATTATGGGCGCAAGCCCTTATTTTTCCATCGCTCGTATAGCGTCTATCTCCTTTTCGAGTGAATTAACATTTTTAATGATTTAACGATATCTCACTCGACTCTTTTACTTTTATATCAACCAAGAAATAAAATGTCACAACACATCGTGTTTATTTATTCTATTTTTCGCAGAACTGATAACCTACGAGGTTGTTTCACTTTTCTCAATTTCTCGTGTTTATTATTTACCGCTTACTGCCATTTTTCACTTTATCGCAAAAAAAACATTTTAACAATTAATTAATACGGTAAGTTTTATTTTAAAATACATCACTTGCTGAAGTTACATTTTTTGAATCAAAGCTCATTTCACCCCTCCTCTACCGTAACACTGCATCTTGTAAACATTTCATTAAAATTGGCGCATACTCGCGAGCAAGTGTATATTTTGTTTTTCAATTAATTTCAATAATTAATGTATGCTGTGTTTTAACGATGCGTTCGATATAGCTCGTGCGTGTAAGCAGCCCCCCGAGCCAGACGCGAGTTAACTGTATACATGCTCTACGATGCATCGATACATTCGCATCGGATACCAAAATATTGCACAATTCTCCATTAAATTCAATGAAAAGTATGTAATAAAATGTATGCCTTATGCATGTATGGTCATTGAGTACGTGCGCAGATTGAGAGTAACGGAGATCGAATTGATTTTTGTCGCTAGTTTGACGATTCATTGGCCAGAACTGCGAAGAGTATTAAGCCTTAGAAGTCGGTATTTGTCCGAGAGCTTGCAGCTGCAGCTGTGTACACATATATAGATGTATACGATATAATTGGGTGCGACTCAGTCTCTCTCTCTCTCTCTTTCTCTCTCCCTTCTCTCCTCTCGAGCTGTATACGCACTTTGTGAGTATACACGTGTGTGCTGTATGTGCGTGTGCATGTACGGGTGCGTGTGTATAGAATCTGGCTTGTGTACAGGTGATTAATCGGGTGTAGTTGTGCGACGTTAGACGAATTAGTGCCCGTGTAAGCTCGAATCCTTGCGCAAGCTCGTTGAGTAAAGCTCGCTCGCTGGTACTGTCGCGTCGCTGCCTGGAGTTCTCTCGTTCGCTCGCACGTTTGTGTGGGTGTGTACGTCACGGCCGCCACTGCCGCTGCTGCTGTAGTCATATTACCCACTGCTCTCTCTCTCTCTCTCTCTCTCTCTCTCTCTCTCTCTCTCTCTCTCTCTCTCTATGTGTACTTTATCCCTAATTTTCTTCTCCTCTTGCCGTTCTTTTTGCTCATCCCCTTTCACGCGACCCTCTCTGTACTTCTCTGAACAAAGCTGCAACTTTCTCTCTCTTGCTCTCCTCTTCGCTCACTCACTCTCTTTGCAATCTGCTTTTTTTATTGTTATTTACCTCTTTATCTCTTAACGCTGTGGCCATTATTCATTTGGCTCTATATTTATCTTTTTGCTTTTCTACTTTTTTTCTCTCGCTTCTTGCATTTTCTCTTTACTCTGTTTATACGCGCACAGAGACGAACTGAAGCGCATACATACACGCGTACATATTACACACACACATCCTTGCTAATGCCACCGTGTAGTTTTCACAACACAGCATTTCCTGGCTATCCTTTTAATTCATTCTCTCTACTTTTAAATCTTTTAATTTTCTTCAACTAATTGGCGTATTTCCAAGTCAGCTTATTCCGATTTCATGTGTATTATATTTCGTGTAATTACACGTCGTACTCCTCATCAATAAAAATGAAATGCTTTGTAAAGTTTTAATATTTAATTTACTGTTAAAAGCTATACTTTTTTACTTAAATTTTTTAATAATAAATCTTTAAAAATGTGTATAAAACTTTAGTCATGGGGTTACACACTGCCAAAATGTATTGAAACAAATTTTTACGTACTCGGCCATTTAAACAGTGGAATGATTAAAATTATATTGATTGGAATAAAAGTAATCCAAGTATTATTCCAAGCGTCTCTTTATGGCTATTAATAAGCTCACTAACCGAAGCTTTAATCCATTTCTACCTGCATTCGCCATAATTGTAGCAAACAATAGATGAGCCTTTTTGTCCCCTGTAACGCTTATTAACTTTTAAAATCAGGATGTCTTTGGAATCAGTAAATCTTATATACTATATAGCAATAAATTTTAAAAATTTTAATGAAGTTTATAATTTAACAAGATTCAACTATCAACTTCATTCTTAAACTTATTAACTTATGCAGGGGTCCCCCATGATGCTAACCGGAGCCAATGTTACATTTCTCTTGGTGATACAATGATCACCCGCCAATGCTATATATATATTTCCCCATTGTTATTTTGATAAGGTCGTGGCAAATATAACAACAACATTAAAACAATGTCAAATCAATATTTAACCAATGTTAAAATAACCTGTTGTTGTTGGCTTATAATTCGCAATTATACAAGTTTAATCAACCTGTTATCCTACGTAAATACAAAAAAATGTCAAAGAATTATCAGTTGTGACAGGAAATATATCACATATGGTCAAATCTCAAAATAAAATTCCGTTTCGTTAACAAAAAAAAGGTGAAATTTTTTTTTGCGTGCCCAGCGGCCCAGACCCCCGCAAATTGTTCGTAGGACCTCCAGGAGTGAAAAAAAACGCGTGAACATGAAATTTGAAAATAGTTAATTTTTTTTTGGGGCACTTTTGTGTTTTAGACGCCGAAAAGTCATCTTTTCACGCAATTGCACTTCACACCTCCTTCGAAAGATCAAATAGTAGTACCCTCCCTTCTGCCCCTAGACACCACACATTCAAAGTTATCAAATTCAAAAAAATCTCGCCCGTGCTGCCACCGCGCCGCCCAACGGCCGGCGCCAGTGCGTACGTTATTCATTCTTTTCTTGTGTGCCGTAGGCACCACACCTAAATACAAGATACTCAAGACAAAGGTTAGTTTTTCGAACGTTTTGTCTTACAACGATAAATATGGGAAAAAAGAAGAGTTCGAAGAAAGAAGATTCTCGTTTAGCACGAGAAGTAGCCAGACTAGTGAAAAAACAACTGAAGAATGGAAAAAAAAGATCACGACGTCATCGTTCTAGCTCGTCTTCATCGTTCTAGCTCGTCTTCATCGTCTTCGTCGTCTTCGTCGTCTTCGTCGTCTTCGAGTGCTACGGATACGTCGGAGTGCAGAGGCAAGAAGAGACCAAGGCGTGACTCGCGAAGCGAGGAGCACGAGTACGAGGGTAGGTTCGACATTTTTATCGTCGTCATAAAGATTCTGATGCGAGTGTGAGAGCTGTGGCGCATATCGTCGCAGACTAACCTCAAAAGCCGACGTGCAGACCTAAACGAGCTATCGCTCAGCCGTCTCATATATAAGCTGTTCAATGTACACATCCTTAGTGAAGGTGTGTTTAACTACATGCTATTATTAAACAACAGTTATGTCTGTTCTTTTTTTTGTGATACAAAAGTCACTAAAGCAGTAGCTGCAAATCATATAAACAGTTGTCACTGTTTTCTCACTGTTACAGTCATCTCTGCCTCTCGCTCACGCAGTTATCACTGCTAGATTGAGTTATTACTCATACGAGACAAGCTCATATCAGTTATCATTGGTGATGAGGAAGATACATAACATCAGTTATTCTGATAATTTATGGCAATCAGTAATTACTGGTGATGAGAAAGATACATAATATCAGTTATTCTGATATCCTTTTTTGGTTATAGAAGATCAATCATCCGGGCATCAAAGCGAGAAGGAAGAGCTCATAGCCTCAAAGACAGAGCTCGGTAACAAAGACGGAGAAAAACAACAGACAAAGACTGTCGTTCCATGTTCTCCTTCTAAGCGCACTTCGATTGACCAGATCACTACGCAGGTGGAGGAAAAGACGCTAAAGCAGGATGTACTTGATGTCCTTGGGAAAAAGTTGATAGAGGAAAGAATCTTCACTGAACCAATACACTCTCGCCTGGTGTCGCGCTGGCAAGAAGTCTACAAAATAGGACTTCCTAAGGAAGAAAGAGAGGAACTCATTAAAAAATTTCCTCCAGCCCAAAACTGCATTTTTCTGGACCCACCTGCCTTGAATAAAGAAATTTCTTTGGCAATCCATGAAACTGTCAGAAACAGAGATGCTCGTATAGTTCAGAAGCACGTGAAACTACAAGCCTGCACAGGCGCTATTGCCAAAGTTTTCACCGAGCTTGTTAAGCGCGACGATGATCGTGATGTCCCACTTATTGAAGCGCTGAGTGCGGCTTCTCGACTCATAATTATCAATTATAATTGATTCAATGCATGAGGAAAGTGCCGTGCGCAAGGCTCTGATCATGTCGAACGTAAATCCAGGGTTTAAAGACGTATTGTCATCCACACAGCCGGACGAGTTCTTATTTGGAAAGAATTTATCAGAAGGACTCAAGCAAGCTCAATTGACAACAAAAGACGTCCAAATATTGGCCAGGAAGTCAACGCAGCCAAAAAACTCAAAGGGCCCGGGTCACAACCAGGACAGATCGCAGTCGACACCCAGGAATGGGCCGCAGAGATCTGCCACAAAAGAGAAACGCTCATTCAAGAGCAACCGAAACGACAACCCCAGGAATTCGTACGGCCTGCGCAGCAATCAGAAGACCGGTTGTGCACGACCGAGTTCGAAGAAATATTAGTCGAAGATGTAAGTCACATTGCTGGTCGCCTAAAAAATTATATTGGAAACGGCTAACCTCAGATCAAATGATCTTAGGATGGGTAAAGGGTATTAAAATACCCTTTTCAAAGTTTCCTTTTCGTCATTCGGCTCTGCATGAGATAAAATTTAGCTCTGCAGATAAGTTGATCTTGGCAGACCAAATATCTTCTCTTTTAAAAAAAGGAGTTATACAGAAGTGTTCATTTGTAAAGGATCAATTTTTGTCAAGCATTTTTAGCCTACCCAAGAAAGACGGGTCTCACAGACTAATTTTAAACTTGAAAGACTTGAATGAATTTATTAAAGTAGATCATTTTAAGCTGGAAAACTATAAGACTGCAGTAGGGCTTATAAGTGAAGGATGTTATATGACAATTATGTACGAGAATTTAAATAGTGTTACCCGAGAAATTTGGCAGCGGTGCGAGAGTCGAAACATCTTTATATTTGCTTCTTATATTCGGTCTTCGGATAACGTTGAAGCAGACGAAGAATCGCGGCAGCTCACTCCCGAAACCGAGTTCGAACTTGCTGATTACGCGTTTGATCTAATTAAAGAAACATTTGGTGAACCAGAAATAGATCTTTTCGCGACCCGAACCAATAAGAAGTGTGACACTTTCATTTCGTAGAAGAGAGATCCCGAATCGGAAACTACTGACACCTTTACAATATCGTGGAAAGAACGTTTCTTTTACGCCTTTCCTCCTTTTAGCCCGAATTTAATATTAAACGTTCTAAAAAAAATTAAAGACGAAAAAGCCAATGGCATCTTGGTGGTACCGTGTTGGAAAAATCAAGCCTGGTTTCCACTTTTTGAATCGCTTTTGATAACGGATCCGATCGTGTTCTCACCTAATAAAAGATTATTAATTTTATCCGACAGGAAACTCCATCCTCTGTGGAAATCGATTACCCTGGTGGCAGGGAATGTATCCGGGCAGCGCTCATTAAGCAAGGTGTGCCAAAATCAGCAATAGATGTTAGCCTAGCATCGATTGGCGAGTCGACAATTAAAAGCTACATCCCAGTATTGAAGAAATGGTGGAGCTTCTGTCGCCTTAAGAGAGAGAATATATTTCGTCCAACCTCCAGCCAGGTCATAGAGTTCTTACAGACTGAATTCGATAGAGGCATATCGCACAGCTCACTTAACTTAGCGCGATCAGCCATTTCCTTGGTGGCAACTACAGACATCGGCAACGATCAGATCATACGGCGATTTTTTAGAGGGGTAATAAGACTTAGGCCATCACAGCCCAAATATAGCTACACGTGGGATCCAAAGATCATCTTAGACTACTACTCTAAAAAGCCACCCAATGAAGAGCTGTCCCGGAAAGATCTTTCATATAAATTAATAATTTTATTGGCGATTATTACGGGCCAACGTATACAAACTTTATCTCTAATAAAAGTAGAAAACATAAGAACACTTAGCAATAAGATTGAAATTTTGATACCAGATCGGGTTAAGCATTCCAAAAAAAATTCTCATCAACCGCTTCTTTTGTTACCGGTTTATACAAAAAATAAAAAGATTTGTCCGGCAACAACATTAAAATTTTACTTGGAAAATTCACGCGAAAGAAGAGGTTCAATCAAATAATTTTTTTTATCTATAAACGATCCGGCAAAACCTATATGTAAACAGACTCTCAGCAACTGGGTTAAAGAGGTACTGGCGGAGTGCAAAATCGATACAACGATTTTTTCGGCTCATAGTACACGTCATGCCTCTAACTCAGCTGCCAAGAGACTGGGCGTTAATGTAGACACGATTCTACAAACAGCGGGATGGTCAGCCAAGTCGAATACATTTGCGAAATTTTATGACCGACAAATTACTCAAGATAAATCACTGTTTGCAAAGAAGATTTTAAATCAATGTAATGAATAAGTATATCATAAACTCAATAAAGATACTTGCTTACTTTAATCAACATTCGCAAAGACCGTATACGGAATAAATATTACCCGTAGATATGTGGCGCCTTCATCCCAGCAAAACGAGAGACGTCGCTCACGGCGCTGCTTGGGTCTCTCTCCAAGCAGCGATGATCGTTGACAGCGCGAGCTGCGCGCGTCGATCGTCCGAGAGTGAGAGAAGTCGATCGAGCTTGGATCTCGTCGACGAACGATCGATCGGCCACTCTCTCGTCTCACCCGGACTACACCACACGTGTGGCAACTTCGGCGCCCGAAGAAGTTTTAGCTTAATTCGTGCCTTCGCACAATCTTTATACCTAGTTTAATTAATTTAAGTTCGTTAAATAAATACTTTAATTTTACACGGCCGCCTTGAATTTTCTTCATACCTGGAGCTCAAAGATACGGACGGTGAAGATCATACCCTCAACCCGTACAGATATATAATGCTTTGAACATCTACTATTTGATCTTTCGAAGGAGGTGTGAAGTGCAATTGAACAATTGAATGAACAAAGTGATGTTCAATTACAATTGTACGAACACCTCCTTCGAAAGATCAATTTCCCACCCGGAATAACCCATTTATGTTTAAATTACCCAGAATATCTACGGGCGACTTTCAAATATGAATAACGTACGCACTGGCGCCGGCCGTTGGGCGGCGCGGTGGCAGCACGGGCGAGATTTTTTTGAATTTGATAACTTTGAATGTGTGGTGTCTAGGGGCAGAAGGGAGGGTACTACTATTTGATCTTTCGAAGGAGGTGTTCGTACAATTGTAATTGAACATCACTTTGTTCATTCAATTGTTCAAATACGACTTATTACTCGATTTCCAAGTCGTTGAAAAAGTATCAAAACTCATCTAAAAAATTTAACTGACTACTCTATTCGATAGGAAATTTCCTCAGCTTTCCGATGATACTATTCGATTTTCCGAAATATTCATTTTTCACCGCGAAAATCACCATCAAACATCGAGGGCTAAATATGTCGAAAAATTCAGTACGGAAAAAGTGACATTTTTGGATTATTTTCGATTTTTCCTTGTGAGAATGAGATTTTTCGAAAAATCTAACTGCACCATGAGAAAGCTGAGGAAATTTCCTATCGAATAGAGTAGTCAGTTAAATTTTTTAGATGAGTTTTGATACTTTTTCAACGACTTGGAAATCGAGTAATAAGTCGTATTTGCGTGAAAAGATGACTTTTCGGCGTCTAAAATACAAAAGTGCCCCCAAAAAAATTAACTATTATCAAATTTCATGTTCACGCGTTTTTTTCCTGGAGGTCCTACGAACAATTTGCGGGGGTCTGGGCTGCTGGGCACGCAAAAAAAATTTCACCTTTTTTTGTTAACGAAACGGAATTTTATTTTGAGATTTGACCATATAATCCCCCACGCAACGATACCTCCGATACTCGTTTAGCTCGAGAGATCGCGACTAACTTACATACATTCACAAACACACGCCGCAGGGTGCGTGACCAGGCGGCTCCGGGGCCAGATAGAATCCCTAACCTTGCCCTAAAAGCCGCAGTAGGAACTCGCATGGATGTTTTTCGCCGTGTTTTTACGGCATGCCTCACGGAAGGATGTTTTCCGGCGCGCTAGAAGCGTCAAAGGCTTGTCTTGATGCTAAAACCAAGCAAGCCTGCATTCAAGCCCTCGTCGTACCGCCCGCTCTGCATGCTGGACACCGCAGGCAAGCTCCTGGAAAGGATCATTGCAGATCGTCTAGAAGCTTTTACGGAGGGTCCTGCCGGACCGGCAGACTCTCAGTTTGGCTTCCGTAAAGGAAGGTCCACCATTGACGCCTTACAGAAGGTCCTAAGCATAGCTAAGGCAGCCATCAGTGGCAAGAGGTATCATAGAGGTATGAAGAAATACTGTGTCATCGTCACACTAGACGTTAAAAACGCTTTTAACTCGGCGAGCTGGAATCATATCCTCAGCGCCTTGGGAGAAGATGGGAGTGCCACCCTATCTCCGACGAATCATCGCCAGCTACTTCAGCAACAGGGTGCTGGAGTACTCCACCGACGACGGCGCGGAGACCTACAGAGTCACAGCGGGTGTCCCCCAGGGATCTGTGCTTGGCCCCATTCTCTGGAACGCCATGTACAATATCATCCTTGGACTCAGGCTGCCCAGTACAGTGTCGATTGTCGGGTTCGCAGACGACATCGCGCTTACAATCTTTGACAAAAAATTGGAAGATATCAAGTCAAGTGCAGACGACGCCATCCGGCTTGTGCGTAAGGCCCTTAGCGAACTGGGTCTGTAGACTGCCGATCAGATAACTGAGGTTCTGCTGGTTACAAGCAGAAACTTGAAGGAAAGCATTACCCTCAGAGCCGGTGACTGCGATATCACGTCCGTTCCCTGCACCCGATACCTCGGTGTGCACATCGATAACAAGTTGCGATTTGATCTGCACCTAAAAGTCGTTAGTAAGAAGGCCGCCCGAGTCACGGGCGCCTTGTCCGGCATGATGCTCAACATCGGGGACCCGAGATGTAGCCAGTGCAAGCTTTACCCCAGCGTTGTTAACTCGGTTCTCCTCTACGGAGCCCCAACATGGAGAGAGGCTACAGGAACACACAGCTATGTCCGCAAGGCAGAAGCAATTCATCGGCGAGCCTGTCTTCGTGCGATATGCGGCTTCCCCAGCATTTCCCACGAGGCGGTGCATGTTCTTGCCGGCACTCCACCACTGGTCCTCCTCGTTGACGAACGCTCGAGGCTCTACGAGCACAGACGCGAGGACGCCAGGAGTGAAGCCACTAGTGATGAGCGTGCCAAGACGCTGGCGAAGTGGCAGACCCAGTGGTCTACCACAACGAAAGGTCGGTGGACTCACCGGCTTAACGGACCATTGGAGCCTGAGACGTTTGTTGGATTCATGCTCGAAAACGAACGACACTGGGGAGCAACGTCCTCCTTCGCTAGCTCAGTCATGACAAGACTGAGAAGCGAGGAGAAGGCAAGAAGAAGATGATGCGGTACGAAGAAGACGCAATCCAGAAGACAAGCTAAACCATAAATGAGCTCCCAAGGAGCTACAGCCTTCTCCGCAAATTAATGCCTAACGGCGCTCCCGCGGCGAATAAAAAAGGCAGACGAAGAGGATGGGTTTTAGTCGGTATNCCTCCTCCCAAAAAAAAACACACACACACACCTCTCAGCAAAAGTCCTCGATTACGACCCGGACGACGGGCTAGGGTCCTACAGAGTCACAGCAGGCGTTCCGCAAGGATCTGTCTTGGGGTCCATCCTGTAGAACGTCATGTACGACGCCGTTCTGCACCTCAACTTTAGAGGCAACGTAAGGATTGTAGGCTTCGCGGACGACATCGCCGTGGTGGCCGTTGCTAAGCACCTGTGGCAGATCGAGTACGATCTGAACGCTGCCATCGAGCAGGTGCGCGTAACGGCTGACCACAAGACCGAGGCCCTACTGATCACTAGCAGGAAGAAAATGGAAACCATCACCACCAAAGTGGACGACTGCAGTATAAGGTCGTCAGCGAAAGGGCAGCAAGAGTGGCTGGAGCCCTCCCGAAGATCATGCCCAACACCGGTGGGCCCAGAAGTAGCCGACGAGAACTCTATGCTCAAGTCGTCGACTCGATCCTCCTGTATGGAGCGCCCATCTGGAGATGTGCGACGGAGACGCAGGCCTACATTCGTCAAGCAGAGGCCGTACATCGACGAGCCTGCCTGCGCGTGATTAGCGGGCGACCACACGTCTCCTACTATCACGTACGACGCGACGTACGTGATAGCCGGCGTACCACCGCTGGCCCTACTGGCGGACGAGCGAGCGCGCATATACCAGCGCCGCCCGGAGGACGTCAAGGAAGAAGAAAAAAGAGAGACGCTGAGAAGGTGGCAGGACCGATGGGATCGGGCCCCAAAAGGCCAATGGACACACCGGCTGATTCCGAACATCGCAGAATGGGTAGAGAGGGGACATGGAGAAGTGGGCTACTATCTCACGCAACTCCTGTCCGGGCATGGCTACTTCAAAAGCCATAGCCAGCGCTATGATAACACCCTTAGCGCTCTCTGCCCAGTCTGCCCAAGCACGATAGAAGACGGGGAGCATGTGTTCTTTCACTGCCCGCGATTCCACGAAGAGAAGGAGAGACTTCAACAAGTCCTCCAAGAAGAAATCGAGCTGAAAACATTGTCCGGCTCATGCTCGATACCGCAGGCAATTGGCTGGCGGTAGCGTCCTTTGCGCAATCAGTCGTGACTAGACTAAGACAAGAGGCGCAAGAGGTGTAAAAAACAATCCGGACGATGCTGTAGGAAAAAAGACGAAAACGACGCTTCTGGTTCCCGAACCCCTAATCACCATAAGGTGGACGGGGGATGTACGGAAAAGACACAGATATAGCAGAGAAACTCCATAGAGTCCCCACCGAAATAATGTTTAACGACGGTTTCCAGTGGGGTATTCGTTTCGAAGGGCCACTGACTGCAGAGTCACTCTGCCCACGTCCAAAAAACAAAAAAAAACACACACACACACACACACACACACACACATAGACAGATCGGCCTGCTTATCACTTATCACTCGCGTATCACTATGCGACGGATGGGCGATGTATGGAAACGACTAACATCGAAGTAGCAGAAATGCTCAACCAACCCCGGCCTCACCGAAGCAATACCTAGCGACGGTTACCGGTGAGGGTCCGAATGGGGTAGAGGGAAAAAAAACACACACACATAGACAAGATCATCAAGAGTGGGCCCCTTGCCATCGGTGGTAGAAGCGAGAACCACATTCACAAGATGGCACTAGACAGCGAGTTCTAAAAATACTTAACTCCAGAGGAGATGCCAGCAATGTGTGACCACGCAGTAGATGGTTCTGAAAAAGGGAATACGATGAGTCCTTGAACACTTAATCGTCGCATATCACTATGTGACGGATGGGGGATGTATGGAAGCAACGACTAGCATAGAAGTAGCAGAAATGCTCAACTAACTCCGGCCTGTGAGTGTCCGAGTAGGGTGGAGTAAAACAAGCATCGATGTTTCACATCTGGTGCATTATCAATGCGTGCTTACTCTTCAAATCGTTCCCTCTCATTGAGTTAAGTAATCAGAGTAGTTTCTCGAGCTTTAGCGCACCAGATGTGAAAAATCGATGCTTGGTTTGGGATTTTCTGACTTTTCTTTTTCTTGATTTTTCTTGATTTTCTCGTTTTTTTGATTCATATTTTTTGTTTTTTTGTTTTCTTACTTTTTACTTGTTTGATTTTAGATTTTTGTATTAAATTGATTTTTTCTTGATTTTTCAAGTTTTAATTTGTTTTTAATTTTTTACTTCTTTTTTTGTTTCGACTTTTACTTGTTCGATTACTTTTAAATTCTTCAATTTTCTTTAATTAATTGATAAAGATGTTTCACATCTTGCAGCTGTTCATAAACAGCTGATTTTTTTTAATTTTTTCAATTTTCAATTTGTTTTATTAATCAAATTAGTGCATTGAGCTATTATCGTTCGTTGTATCTTAATATAACATGATAAAAATTTCGACTTCCCTTAAGAAGACACACACTCATAGACACGTATACATACATGCAGTAATAAGTATCAGATTTGACAATGTGCAAGATTGTGCATAGTCCCGCGACGTACATGCATAGACAACACATACGTATTATATGTATTAGCGATACGCATAAGCAAGAGAGAGAAAGATATCTCAACGCAGTCAATCCCGTGAGCTGAGCCGATTGCTGTTGCTTATGCTGTTACGTTGCCTCGTGCGTATACGTAAACACAGGCATACGCGCGTGCGAACATCGTCGCCAACATCGTTAACTCTCGTAGTGTCTCTGGAGAAAATCTCCAACTCAAGGTGTGTTTAAGTCATGAATGGATAATTACAACACTGTATAAGTGAACAAAATAATTTTCTTAGGATTAAAATAAAAAATACACAATGGAACATTCGTGCTCACTCGGTGGCAGTCAAGGGAGATCTGACGCTTGCGTCCAGAGAACATAGTATAGAGGGCTGAACTGTAGATGTCAGAATAGAGTGTAGTACAAGTTTACTCTAACACCACCCCTTAAACTGAACTACAGAATAATAAATAAAATAAATAAAAATATGCAATATTATTTACATAAACCTAATTTTAAACACATTTCAGAAAATTTGATTGCGCCTAAAGGCGTTGTAAAAATATTACCAAGCTGCTCTTCTGAGCGTACATGAGTTACATTGATCTTACCACTTTGATATAATTCGCGTACATAGTAATATCGAACTTCTATATGCTTCGTGCGCTTGTGGAATTCATGATTCTTTGTTAGTTTTATTGCGCTTGCATTGTCGATAAACAATATTGGAGTATATTGATAAGAGTTTATTTCACTTAGTAGTCTCTTGAGCCACACTAATTTCTTAGCACCTTCACTGGCAGCAACGAATTCTGCTTCTGTGGTTGAGATTGCTACCGATTTTTGCAATTGAGATGTCCATGACATGGCAGTGTCTTCAATAAGAGAGACAAATCCGTTTGTTGACCTTCGTGTTCTTATATCTCCTGCAAAATTTGCGTCTGAATAAGCACATAATCCTTTTGTTGATGGTGTATAATGCAATCCAAAGTCAATTGTCCCTTTTAGGTATCTAAAAATCCGAACAACAGACGTTCAATCTTTGGTAGAAGGTTCGGTCATTGACCTCGCAGCTTTTGACACACCATAGGCAATATCTGGTCGAGTAGCGCATGCTAGATACATTAAAGAATCCACCGCTGATCGATATGGAATCCTTTTATCAAGAGCGACAAATTTTTCATGATCTGCTGCATAATTTTCGACTGGAGTCTTTGATGCATTACAATACTTCATACCAAAGAGTTCAAGTATTTTCTGTATATATAAGTATGTATATTATAGTCTTCTGTATTTGTCTGTATTCCTGTATATATAAGTCTTCTGTGTGATAAAGAAGCCAGATTCACAGCGTTGGATTTGCATACCTAAGAATGATTCCAGAGATCCTACAGTTATTTTAAACTCTGATTTTAACTGCTCGAGAAATCAGATTTTGATTGCTAGAAATTATTCTTCTTCATAAACGCATCGAATCTGGTGTTCCATAGTTTATTTTAATGACAACTTTATAAGCGTCCAACATGTATCTGAATATATGCGTACAGAGTGAGCTCTGGAAACGTTTGAGCGTATACAAGTGAAAGTTTTGAACAACCTCTGTTACTTTACATTGCAAACATCCACGTAGTCCTGAGGATAAAGCCATGCCTCGTAATCTCGCAATCATAGGTTCGAATCCTCTCGATTCTTTTTCTATTTTTTTTATTCATAAAAATAAGTTCTATGAAGTAAAATTTGAGAATCTAGAAAAGAGATGTCAAAGAATGTCAAAGAACCACAAGATCACTGGGTGAAGTTCAACATTGGAAAGCTACTGAATGCAGATTTTTTTCTTTTGTATTGTGGTCCATTTTTACACAAGGATATCTTATCAGAAGATATGTAAAACCATTTTATGTTGTTTCATGTAGCATGCAGAATTTTATTGTGTGAAAATGTATACAAAAAATATTTAGCTATTGCAAAAATTTATTTGAAAAGATTTGTATTAAAGTTAAGGACTGAATCCGTCTTGATAATGATGGACGTTTTTTAAATGGGTAACTACATCAGTCACAATCGCAAAAGAAAGATCACATACAGACACACAACAAGAAAACATTTCGATTATAAGTATACTTGATTCTAATGCGTCGAAGTTCTGACTGATTACGCGTTTCTAGTTAATTAAACGTTTAGTTTTTAAAATCGTTACGTTCGATTTTCCAAATGCTGACCAATGCACATCGTTTTTGTTGCCAACCTCGTAAGCGATGAACATACGAAACGATACTGTCTAACAGAAAAGTCAAAAAAATTCTGTTCGATTAGCATTGATTTGACTAGGAGGCACTATTGGAAAACATTCCTAGTGGAAAGCTCTGCCTTGAATATTATAAAATTCACGGTAAACTAAATGAGTACTTTTCAGAAGACTTATTTTTATCGCCATTGATGAATTAATAAATTGCGTCTATACGGGAGAAAAAGAGTTGTAAGTATAATCATAAATAAACATTTATGTGTATTTTAAATTAAAACATATTTAACAGCTATCGCGTAAATTATGAAACCGTTGATATAATTGCCGACAAATTGACGAGTATATTTACGAGAATACCCAAGTCCACATTTTTTATGCATCCTAAAAAAATCAGAAAGGGTAAAAAACCACGCGGCAAATTATGGGATGCATACTCAAAAAATTTAGAATTTTTGAGATCCAGTGGCGTATCTTCAAAAAGGAAAAAAAAGGTTCAGTCATCCGCAGCCAAGAAGAAATAGCGAATTAAAGATACAGAAGAACGTAAGAATTAAATTAATTACACTAGTGAATATTTATACTTAATCCTAGATGCATTTTTCAGTTCCAAAATCTGCCGAATCGCTTCATTGGCTAAAAGAAAATAAAAGTAGTGCAATTTGGGCGGCGATAACTTTGCACTGGAGAAATTCTTTCGACGCTCCGAAAGAGGAATGGGAAAACGTGAAGAATAGTGAATACATATTTATTCGTTATCCTATGCTCATGCAACCGCAACGTCTAAGATTGGTATGTGAACTTGAATTTTATTATTTTATTTACAATCAGATAGTAATTACTTAAAATTAACTACATAGCTCGCGTTGGATTATGACCTCACTAATGAGTCTATTAATATAAAAGATGCTTGGCGGACTTTACGTAGTGCTGCCGACAGAGCAGGACGTATGCATAACGGCTCTGAGCAAAAAATCGAGATTTTGACTTTAAATAAAAGCAAATCTGAGGGAAAAAGAAACGAAGAAAGGTAAAAAAAAGAGCTAACAAGAGCGGTGAATTGAGTGTGAAACGAATTGGAAAGGCAGAAAGCAAAAGTAGGAAGAGAAGAAGGTGAATAGGTGCGAACGGAGATTGAGGTTAGGGCATAATGGCCAACAAAGAAGTGAAAACGAATCTAACGTTGAACGCGGAAAAAAGCAACGGATGAGGGTAAAGTGACGAGGAGTAAAGGAATTCTGATTGACGTGAACAAGAGGAGAGACCCGAAGCAACCCCCGATAAAGAAGAGCTTGGGGAAAAGCGTAGCTTTTCGACAGGCTAAGGATAAGTTATTAGAAAAGACGCAAAGAGAGGCAGAAGAGAAAAAGAAGAGTGAAGAGGACGGAAAGAGGAAGGAGGCATTAATAGGCATGAAAGTAGTGAACGAGAAGGATTGGGATATAGTGAGGAAACAGATAGGAGACTTGAACGAGTAGGTGGAAGGACTGCTGAGGATGAAGAAAGAAGAGGATACGAAGAGAGAAGAACTATTGAAAAAAAACACAATATATGAGGAAAAGCTGGAGAGGTTAGGAGCCAAGATAACTGATATAGAAAGTAGAATGGAGAGAATGGATCAATTAGTGAAGGAATGTGTAGGAAACGCGAGTGACTTGCCGCAGGTAGTTTTAAACTTGATGAAACAAAAGTGTGAAGAGGAGGAAGAGGAGGCGAATGAGATAACAAGTGTGGCGAGCTCTAGAAAATCTAAATTCAGCATCAAAAGTTGTAGGAGTGGAGTCAGTGGTATAAGTGGAATCAGTTTATCTCAAAAGGAAGTAGTTCAGATGAAGAGAATTGTAAATGAGAAGGAAAGAGAAGAACGTAGGATGAACATAGTAATAAAAGGTATGAAAGGTCTAGGTGAGAATGTGAAGGAAGAAATAGAGCAAATGTTGAAAAGTAAACTGGGCATTGAAATTAAACTGGAAGCTGCTTGGAAGAGTGGTCAGGTAATAGTAGGAAAATGCTGTAAGTATGAAGACAAGGATATGATAATGAAGAATAAGTCAAAGCTGATTAGATCAACTATATATATTGAGAATGATCTGTCATATGAGGAGAGGAAGAGACAAGAGATGATAACAAAGTGGGCAAAGGTGCAGAGAGAAAAAGGAAAAGTGATTAAGATTGGCGTAGGAAGAGTGTATGTGGAAGGAAAATGGATAAAGTGGGAGAGTATACAGTCGTCCCTGTTTTTACGCGGCTTTTTTTTACGCGATTTCAATTATACGCGGTTACAGAATTGAGACCGAAAAATTTTTTTACGCGCACTGATTTGATTTCACGCGGATTCCTTCGCGAGTAGCGCCAATGATCATCGCTTATTCTATTGTTAATCAGCTATATTCATGTAGTTTCCCGAATGTCAACAAAACCTTACAACATTTTGTGAAATCTTTACAACTGTCACGGGGGTCGTTTTATAAAAGTTTTTCAGATATGGCTCCAAAAAATTGCAGTCCAAGAAAATTAAAAAAAGTTAAAAAAGTTATGAGTTTAGCAGACAAAATAAAAATACTCGATTTACTCGATTCAGGCGAAAAAATAAGTTCGGTTGCAAGGAAATTCGGAGTAAACGAATCATCGATCAGGGCCATTCGAGATAATAAAAAGAAAATTCGCGAAAGTGCACAGCAGCTAGGAAGTCACGCACAAGTAAAATAACGAATTAATTATTATCAAATGCGTAATAATTTTTAATGAAATAAAACTAATTCGTGTATATATTATTACAATTAGACTACGAAGTATACCAGGAATACAAACATTGAAAAACTAGAAGACATGCTAATGTTTTGGATTCAAGATAAAAACCATAAAAAGATACCCCTATCTACGGAAATGATTCAAGAACAAGCCATGATTTTGTATAAATATCTTGTCGACAAATACGGTTGCGCTGCTAAAGAAAAATTTAATGCTAGTAGTGATTGGTTCGAAGGCTTCAAGGCTAGATTTTCTCTCCACAATCTTAAATTTAGCGGTGAAGCAGCATCAGCAGATTACGCAGCTGCCGCAGAATTTCCTCTACAGTTGAAACAAGTAATGTTCGAAAAAAATTTTTCTCCCGAGCAAGTATTTAATTGCGACGAAACTGGGCTTTTCTGGAAAAGGATGCCGAATCGCACATTTTTAGCCAAAGAAGAGCAAACTGCACCCGGCTTCAAAGTCGCAAAGGATCGATATACGCTTCTTTTTTGTGCTAATGCAACTGGGACACTAAAATGTAAACCGCTCCTCGTTTACAGATCAGAAACTCCTCAAGCTCTGCGTGGGAAAAACAAAGAACATTTACCAGTGTTCTGGCAATCCAATAGAAAAGCTTGGGTAACAAAGAAAATATTTGATGCTTGGTTAGTTCAATCGTTCATTCCAGAAGTCAAAGAATTTTTGCAAAAAAATAATCTAGATTTCAAAATTCTTTTGACACTTGATAATGCATCTTGTCACTCAACTGAGTTACTTAACGCTCATCCGAACGTAGAAATTTTGTTTCACCCTCCAAACACTACCTCGTTGATCCAACCTATGGATCAAACGGTAATTTCGACTTTTAAATCGTATTATTTGCGAAAAGTCTTGAAAAATATGTTGCAGTCTGTGAACCAATACGATGAGCATAACTTGAATTTCGTTAAAAATTATTGGAAAAAATTTTCGATTGCTGATTCTATCCGAATCGTTAAAGAATCGTGGGACGAAATTTCACCTTCCACCATAAACGCCAGTTGGAGAAAATTGTGGCCTGAGATTGTGCAAAAAAAAGAAGAACCTGCTTCAACCGCTGTCGCTGAAATAATCAGCGTTTCAAAGGAAATTGGTGGTGAAGGGTTCGAAAATCTTCAACAATCAGAGATTCTAGAAATTTTTAATGATGCTGTTGAATTAGCCCCGGAAGATCTTGAATCTGTCGTTACAGATTTACATAAAAAACCAACAAGCGACGAAGTAAAATCAGCCGAGGAGCCGACGCTTACTGTGGCAAATGTAAAAAATCTCTTGAGTTTGATACAGGAAGCCATTCATGTGGCCCTCGAGTATGATCCGATCATGGTGCGTAGCATGAAATTTAAGCATGATTGTGAAGTTGCTGTGACTGCCTACGTTGAATTACACAAAAATATTATGAGACGTGCTAAACAGACACGCGTTACTGATTTTTTTAAGTAACATTTACATGTATTTTTGAATAAAATGTTTTGGAAATCGAAAATTTGTCCCATCTTTGCATGTAACCCCCCTTTTCCCATAAGAACAATGTTTTTTTTTACGCGATTTTTTGTACGCGGTACTTTTTTGGTACGGAACTACCACGTAAAAACAGGGACGACTGTATTGGAAGAAGAAAACTATCTTGAGAAGGCTTCGAATGCTGGAGAAGACGCAAAAGAGAAGGAGGTGGATTTCTAGAGGAGGCCCAGACTAAAAAGAAAAGGAGGAGGTGTAGAAGTGATAGTGAGAACATAAGGAGCGAAGGACAAGAGGATAGGAGCATCGTTGAGGAAGAATGTAAAGGTGTGAGAGAAGTAGAAGAGGAAGGTAGAAGGTTTTTGTGGTGGAATGTGGCTGGTATTTTAAACAAGGACATAATTTTGGAAGTACGTAAGAGGCTTTGACTTTGTATGTCTGCTGGAAACTTGGATGGAAGAAAAAGGATGGGAAAGATACAAGAAAAATATGATCAAAGAATTCAAGTGGTGGTGTGTTGCAGCTAAAAGAGAAAAAAGAAAAGGAAGAGCCAGAGGAGGAATGTTGATTGGTATAAATGAAGAATGGTTAGAGGGAAAGGTAAATGAAATGAAAATAATCAATGAAAGAACGGTGAAAGTGTCCATAGGAAATGAATTAAATGTGTACTCAGTGTATAACCAAGGAGACCTAAAAGAGATATGGAAATATTTTGAAAACTTGGAAGGAGACGAAGAGAATAAGGTGATAATAGGTGGTGACTTTAACATTAGAGTTGGTGAGGAAGGAAACAGTGGATTCTATGAAAGAGAAGGAAAAATGAGGAAAAGTAAGGACAAGAAAATTGGCAATGAAGGAAAGCTGATGATTGAGGTGATGTGCAATAAAGGATGGAATATTTTAAATGGCAATACAGACAGAGACGAGGAAGGAGAATTCGCATGCATAGGCCCCAGAGGAGTATCAGTAATCGACTATGTGATTGTGAATGAAGATGTGTGGAAGGACGTGATTGAATTTGAAGTAGGCGAAAGGACGGAGTCTGATCATCAACCGCTGGTGGCAGTGTTATATGAGCAGTATAGGAATAAGGAAAAAGTGAGTAAGGAGGTGGTGGAGAAGAGGGAGTATGCATCATGGACAGAAGAAGACAGCATCAAATACCAAGAAAATATAAAGGCGGAATTGGCAAAGAAAGAAGAAGACGGCTGAGATGCAGTAAAGTTGACGAGGAATGGAAAGAAATATCAGAGATGGTGGACAAGGCTCTAGTCAAAAAAGAAGTCACAGTGAAAAAGTGGAAGATAGGGATGAAGAGATGGTGGGACAAGGAGTGTGGTAAAGAAAAAAGGAAAGTTAAAGTCATGTACAGAAAGTGGACAGAAGAAGAAGTGAGCAGAGAGCAGTACGTGGAGAGCAGAAAACAGTGGAGGAAACTATGCATAGAAAAAGAAATGTGTTTCAAGGAAAAGGAAGAAGCAGTGCTGAGAAGTTTGAAGACTGAGGAGCAGGTGTGGAAATTCCTAGGAAAAAGAAGAAACAAAGGACAGAAGATTGGATGCAATATAAAGAGTCAGGAGTGGAAAAAAAGTTTCATGGAACTGCTAGAAGGCTCAGAGATGTGTCAAAAAGGAGAAGGAAGAAAGGTGGTGAGAGAAGAGGGAGAAAAAATAGGAGAAAAAGAATATAACAGTGTAATAAGAAGGCTGAAGAAGAGAAAAGCACCAGGAATTGATGGAATACAGAACGAAGCATGGAGTAACAGTGGAAAACTAAGGAGTAAATTCAAAAGTGTTTTAGATAGGATATGGGCAGATGAAGAGATTCCAGAGGACTGGAGAACATCAGTCATTGTGCCACTTTATAAAAAAGGAGATGTTAATAATACAAGTAATTACAGAGGAATTTCGCTTCTGCCAACGGCATATAAGATATATACAGAAATAATTAGAGGAATTAAAATTTAACCAGAAGGACAAGCAGGATTTAGGGAAGGAAGATCGACAATGGACAATCTGTACACGATGAAATATATAATCTAAAAGGCTAAGAAAGAAAAGGCAAAGATCTATGCGACATTCATAGATTTAAAAAAGGCGTTTGATACAGTTAATAGGAAAAAGTTATGGGAATGTATGGGTAGAGTAGGAATAAGCGACTATTTAATAGAAAGGATTAAACAGCTCTACGAAGAAACGAAAGGAAAAGTAAGATGGGAAATGGAAATGTCGGAAGAATTTTGGACGGTTAAAGGAGTGAGGCAAGGATGTATTTTGAACCCGATACTGTTTTGTATCTATTTGTATTATGAAGAAGGAAATGTAGAAGGAGTGAAAATAGGTAGGACAAGAATTTGGTCATTGGCGTACGCAGACGACGTAGTGCTTCTGGCCAAAAATAGAGAAGCGATGCTGGATATGCTGAAGAGTACAGAGAAGTTCTTCAGAGAAAAACAACTGATATTGAGTGTGGAAAAGACGAAGGTACTGATTTTCAACAAAAAAAGGAATCAAATAGTGGAAAAATGGAAATGGAAGGAAGAATTTTTAGAAGAGGTGAGAGAGTTCGAATATCTAGGAGTTGTTATGAACGCAGAAGGTAACTTCAAGAGGCAAGTAGAAAAATTTAGGAAGAAGGGAATGGTAGCAGCAAAAAGCACATGGAGTCTAGGAGAAAAGAAGTGCAAAGGGGACTTTAAAAGAAGAATATTGAGAGAGGAATAGGTTCTGGAAAAAGGAGGAGGAAACTGCATTCTGTGTGAAAGCAAGGATAGTAGTGTATTGCATTTGTTTAATGAGTGCGCAGAAGTGAAGAAAAATGAAAAAAAATAGTTGATAAAGTATGGAAGGTTGAAGAGATTATGAAACATGAGGGAAGTGCTGAAGCAGTAAATAAGGAAAAAGTTGTAGATAGATTGGTGAGAAAGAAAAGAGAGGAGGAAGCTAAAGGTGAATGGAAGAGTAATTAAGAAATTATTTTTTGTACTTGTATTTGTATTTGTTATTAATGTATGGTGAATGAGAGTATGGAAGTATCGTATGTATAGGGGTCATATCAGAAATGAGTTGATAGGTCCAAAAATGACCTATCAACTAAATGCATTTCTTATAAGTACATGAAAAAACAAAACTTTTAATGTGTTTAAAAAGTACCATGGTTCCTTCCTTCAAAATCTACAGCTGCTCAAAGTTAGAATCTGAAAACTAACTTTTTTCTCCATTGGCCCAATGTAGCTCTGAAAAAAAAATCAAACATAGTATTTTTATGTATTTTTTGATTAAAAATTCAATGGTGATATGTAAAAAGTGATTCAGATACTCTTACACCATTAAAAATCAAAAAAATGCATTTTAGGCCCAAAATAGATGTGTTCGTCCTCTTGGATTTGCCTGAAATTAGTAGAGTATCATAACAACATCAAATTAAAGCCCTCTACCAAGTGGCATTATCGGTTGGCCAATATCAAGGAAGATATACTATGAAATGTGGCTATCATTCACTTTTACATCATGATAGACTGAATGTCGACTATCAATACTGCCTAGAGCAATGAACTGCATTAAAAGCAAGCTAGAAACACTAATTTATTTTTTTAAAGTTCAATCACAAGTACTTTCTGCACAGAGTTCATATTTAATACCACTGTGTATGAAACAAACGCTAAAGTAATATTTAATCCAAACAGTGCATACTAGTATTACTTATCTAGCATAAATGAAGTTATTAATTGATTACATATGAATAAGTTGTTTGTTTCATACACAGTGGTATTAAATATGAACTCTGTGCAGAAAGTACTTGTGATTGAACTTTAAAAAAATAAATTAGTGTTTCTAGCTTGCTTTTAATGCAGTTCATTGCTCTAGGCAGTATTGATAGTCGACATTCAGTCTATCATGATGTAAAAGTGAATGATAGCCACATTTCATAGTATATCTTCCTTGATATTGGCCAACCGATAATGCCACTTGGTAGAGGGCTTTAATTTGATGTTGTTATGATACTCTACTAATTTCAGGCAAATCCAAGAGGACGAACACATCTATTTTGGGCCTAAAATGCATTTTTTTGATTTTTAATGGTGTAAGAGTATCTGAATCACTTTTTACATATCACCATTGAATTTTTAATCAAAAAATACATAAAAATACTATGTTTGATTTATTTTTCAGAGCTACATTGGGCCTATGGAGAAAAAAGTTAGTTTTCAGATTCTAACTTTGAGCAGCTGTAGATTTTGAAGGAAGGAACCATGGCACTTTTTAAACACATGAAAAGTTTGGTTTTTTCATGTACTTATAAGAAATGCATTTAGTTGATAGGCCATTTTTGGACCTATCAACTCATTTCTGATATGACCAATAGATATAAGGATGTTGTGTATATGAAGTGAAAGATATTGCGTGAAGGATAAAATTGGTAAAAGTGTGTTGGTAATATTAAGGTTTGATTTTATTTAGGATTAAGTAATGTTTGTTATGTAAATATGCTTGTAATATAATTTAAAATAATGTAAAGTCCATTTCTGGGCCTAATAATTGGCTGAAATAAAGAAATATATGGGTTAGATTCAGAATTTTTCAAATAAACCTGCGGGCGTGGTTCACGGATTTTCCTGAAATTTTGGTATGTTATAGTACATAATAAAAAAGTGCCAAAACCAACATTTTGGACCCCCTCCCCCCTTCCTACCCTCCTCCACCCCTATAGACGTCCATTTTCTATCTATATTTTTTCTGAAGGCCTGAAACAATCGAAAAATCTGAAAAAATTCATGAAGGTACTTTTCAACAATCCGAACAATCTTGAATTTTTTTCGGATTTTTCGAGTGCTTCAGGCCTTCAGAAAAAATATAGATAGAAAATGGACATCTATAATTCTGAATCTGACCCAAATATATAAAAGATGCTTGGCCAGAATTTGCGAAAAAATTGTAATCAGGATCTCTTGCAAAGCATTACAGACGAAACGCTGTAAGCACTGGCAATTCAACTAACTTTAGAATTAATTTTACACAAAAACACCTCTCACGCAATAGTTTTTACTGACTATTAGTACCTCAGTTTTCCTTGGAACAAACCATTTCTACACATTTCGTATCAAAACCCTTCTGCATGAACTCCATTGAAAAAATCAGCAAGTCATTCTTACATGGATCCCCAGCCACCTAAACATTCCAGGAAATGAGAAAGTGGATAGCCTTGCCAAGCAAGCTATTAAATCTGGCACTTTACCCCCCTCACTTACTACCACACTCGAATTTTCTACCTACTCGTAAACAGCTATCAACAACTCATTTGAACGACTTTTTTCCAACACGGAAACTGATAAAGGTATCTACTATTGTAATAATTTCCATAATAACTCACAAAGAACCTGGTTCAATGATATCTCATCTACTCTCACAAGAAAACAACTTACTCTTTATTGTCGTATACGCAGCAACCACTATAACTTAGCTTTAGAAAAAATCTCTCTTCATCTCCTGGGTGTGAATGCAACTAAGATCATGGAGACCACCTTTTTTGGTCCTGCGCAAAGCACCTCAGATGCCACCCTTACAGTGGGATGAAGAACAGACGCAGTAACATGACTACCACCACGCACGAAGCCCTCGTTCAGCGTGTCCACTTCCACCAGCAGCATAAAGGAGTCCTGAGTGCAAGAACTCACGCTGAGACTGCGGAGAATCCTCCAGGCCCGTGCAGGAGCGCATCCGGTGAGTCTGGCGCGATAGTAGGCCGCCTTCGCGTTACGGGCAGCTATACGCAGATGATTTCGCAGACGCTTAGACTCAATCAAGTCGTCAGGACGGCCAAGACGCCAATAGCGTCGCCAGGCCCGGTTACGCTCTCTGATGATGGCTTTAAGGCTAGCGCCTAACCAAGGCTTACCGCACTTCTTTTGCACGATCGTCCGAAGGGGAGCGTGCGCGTCAAACAACCCATTCAGCCGATCAGTAAGAGTCTCGACCATATCGTCCAAATCGAGTCAATCGAGCCCAATTCAGCATTGAAACGCAGTGGGTCGAGCTGCCTGAAGTCACGACGCGCAACAGCAGGCTCAAGATAATTCGATACACTCAGCTCAAACGTCGACAACAAAACGTTTTTCGCACGGAATATTAAAAAATATGGTATACATCTAGTGCGTGAGGAGGAAGACTTGTTACATAAGAAATTATAAATATATTTTGTTATCTCAATTCTTGAATTATTCTTAAATGGGTTACGTTATCAATTCATGGAACTTCTATTCGTTTTTTTCTTCGGAAATTCTTTATAATATGAATTCTTTTCTTCTTCATTTTTGTAGTTTTCAAAAAAATTGAAACATCTTGTTCTTAGAGTTTTAATGTTTCAAATTTCCCGATATTCAAGGAGGTTGCAACGAGGAATTGAATACTCATGTTGGTGATATTAACGATTAGATGGTCGACCGCCTTTAGTATGGTACACTAATTGCATTACATCTCAGCTGCACTCACCGGTGAGAACGTGGGTGACATAGAGTAATTAAAATATTATCTATTGGGTGACGGTGGATGTATGTTGGATGCTACGTAAATAATCGACGTCTAATAATATACTACTACTTTTTTAACCCTTCATGCGAGAAAGTCGAATTTTCTAACTTTGACCGTCTATGAAAATTCTGTTCCATTGACCTTGTGTTGTTAAAACATATCATATTTAACTGATGGACTAGGAAGTGGACTCATGTAGGCGTGTTCACCAAATGACTTCTGGATGAGACATTTGTTTTCACGCACTTGTCACATAATAAACTATTTTTGCTCATCTTAAAAAGTTTTATAACCCGATTTCTTTAAAATTCCAGAGTATTACTGAAAATATTTTATATTGCATGCTTATGATAAAAAAATGAAGAATAGTTTCATTTGAGTAAAACTAAAACAATATTGTTTGTATTAGAACAGAATAGAACTATCTTATATCACGAAGAAGGGTTATATTGTACAAAAAAGGAGACCCACCGATCCCATGACAGCAATGGTGACGAGGTCGGTAGCGATCACACAGCTTTGCAATATAGCAAGATAGCTGCGATTGCAGTACGCAGCAGCAGGCAAAACTAATGAAGCCATTCATCCGCCGAGGTTTGTTTTGCTATGGAAAATGACGCTAATTAGAGTTCGAGATAACAGGCCAGCGCACTAGTAGCAATAACGTCCTTTGCTCTCATGCCAGTCTCTGGCCCCTCATACTCTCGCGGCACTAGCTTCACAGATATATAGTCATATCTAGCGCTACAGCCGAAGACCAAAGCTAGAGTAGGAGTAAGAGATTCATTCCTGCCGTACCTACATAGTTTCGTTGGCAAACTACCAGAACAACTCGTTGCTGCTGCTGTTTCCTCAATAGACTGTATAATATTTACAGCTTATGCAATGTCGCGCATGCAAGCGAATTATGAATTAGAGAATTATCCGGCCCCCAGCTTCCCATGCATCCGCACCTGCAGCTCGCGTTGTTCCGCGAATTATTCTACGCGTTTGTAATACACTAGGCTCAAAGACAATATTTATGGTAAAAGCCAAGTCGAACAATCTATTGTTAAGAGGAAGAGAGAAGACACACGCAGATGATTGCTGATTTGCACATAGCAGCAAGAGAAATGAATGCAGCAGCTATTTTGCCTTTGTACAGATATATTATACTCGCCACGCGCAAGTTATAAACTTAAGATATTTTGGTATGAGACCCAGTATTTTGGTATGACTCACAGCTAATAGTGACTTCTAACTTTCACTAACCACAGCTGAAGTTACAAAATTCGATCTTCTGCACCATGAACGGGAAAAGCTTTATGTACTTTAGTAAAAGTGACTCGCTTTTGCACGGAGGTAGTAAGATCTGTGAAAATATCACTCTGAAATCTTATCAGTCTTACTCAACCTTTACCTTAACTAATATATAATTATGAGCAAAAAAAGTAATAACTGATAATGTTCATCTAAAGATTACGATAAAAATTATATGTAAGCGACACATTACAGTGGATATTTTTTATAAAATTGTAAACAATATGGGTTGAAAAGTATATTATTCGGAAACGCGATCGATGCCTCTCGCACTTGCTTTCTCGCTTCTGCAGCTTCGAAAGGTATCGTGCGTAGCTGCCTCTCCTATGTATGCTCTCTCTCTCTTCGTGTACGTCGTGTACAAGCTGGTCGTGCGGCTTTGCGGTACCCACTGCCGCTGTGTTTCTATATAGAGATTCTCTATTCTCTCTTGCTTTCCCTCTCTCGAAGGAGGACCTCGTAATTATGGAAATTGAGTGCCATTAAGGCATCGCCTGAGACGGTACACTACAAATTTTCCAACTTGATGAGGCTCTCTCTCGCTCGCTCGCTCACTAGCTTCGTTATAATGCGTTACGTATACGCGAGCACGCTCAACTTCCACATGCACCAAGAGACGAGACATTTTTCAGGAAAACTTACTTATTACATACATATGGCGTAGCGTCAATTGGCCATGTTTTCGTATCATCTCATTACATTTTTTTCTGCGTTGAAGCTGTATAATTAACGAAAATGGAGCTTTTCAACCATTGTAGATATGGGTATTTTCAAAATTTATTCAGTCATCGATCGAATGTTATGATTAAATTATGTACAGATTTGTGATGCTCTCATACTGTCTATCTAATTTGTTATTATTATTGAACTACCGAAAATTAAAAAAAACTTAAATAATTTCAAGTGAAATATGTATTAATATTACGTCCCTCTGGTATCCCTTGAGTTTTACGGGTTCTAAAGTCAGGGTACATCAATCATCAAAATGACTGAAAACTCGAGACGAGGAGTTGGAGTATAAGAAGACAGAAGCTTTCGTCGTCGCTCTTTAAAGCCCCGACGACATCTTTCCCTCTCTCGCACATGGTTTTAGTACACTCGTGCGCATACTCTCGTTCAGCATTATCTTGAGTGGAGTGTCCTCGCTCCCTGACTCGCAGCTTCCACGGCGCTACATATGTATCTACTCTCAAGAAACCAGCATCATCAGGAATTCCAAGCGACGGGGCCAGATACAGAGAGCAATTGTAACCACAGAGCCCTTTGACTCCGACGACTTCTCGGGCGACTCTCGGCAGCCAGTCGGTATCGTTTGATCCGACCAACTAGTCGACGTCCGTTACTAATACAGCCGACTAGCACTACTGGCCATGCTATAGCACCACTGACCACTTCTCGATTCGCGCCCTCGAGGAACTGCCTGCCAGGCGATTCTCGAGCAAACTCGCTTAATTAGAGTCCTGACCCCCCGCCGACGAAACTTTGTAGCCGAGCTTTCTTCAACGGTTAGCATCGGGCTTAAGGATACTTTACTTCTCAAACTTGTGTACAGCGAGCGTGTGTGAGTTTTTTTTCGTCGATGGGTAAAAAAGTTCGACTGTCACCGTTCGAGAGAGCCACCGCATCAAAAGTCTTGCGGCTGCACAGTGAACGAAAAAGCACAACGTATAAGCTGCAAAGAGTGAAAGGAAAAGGTAGCAGGAGAGAGAGAGAGATAAGTCCAGAGAGTTTATTTTCCGAAGCTTTCCGAAGATACATACACGACTTGTATACACACCGAGTAACGATGTAAGGAATTTTACTTTTAATGAGTCAGCGACCATAAATACACGAGCGCATTTTGCCCAATTAATGAGCTTCAATCTGTAGTAAACTTGTAAGTAAACGTATACCTAAAGGTTTAAATTCCCCATGTATATGTTTAAGTAAAGGCGTGTATAGGTATAAGAAGCGAGATACAGTGCACGGCCGATCGAGACGGACTTGGAAATCGTCGCTGACAACGAACAAGACGACGACGCAACTATGTATCAATTTAACTTCGGTAAACGAATCGTATTTCCACACAGCAGTCTTTTACATCTATGTATATCGGTGGGTGTCGATACATTTGAATGATTAAAGCTTCAGAAAATTTCCCTCGTGAAATAATTATTATTCGACTGCTCGTAAAGTATTCAATCGTACTTTTCCATGTTAGATTTTTACGCATATTGAACTTGACGACGTCACTGAAAAATTATTAAATATTTTTCAAATATTACTTTTGAGAAATTTTGTCTTTGAAGGTATTTGATTTTACAGAGTTTTGTGAATATCATTTTTGGTGAATAAAATTGAAAACTGACAAGCTCGAGCATCTTAGTTCATTAGAGTAAAATTCCAAACTCTATGGAGCAGATTGAGCCGTAAGTACAAAGAGTAACTGGCCCTTCTTCGTTTGCTCCGATGTACAAATAAGATATACAGATGTGCTTCCATCTCGGAGATAAAAAGTCCAAAGAGAGCAATCGAATTGCGGGCTTGAAGAGAAAAAAAATATATGTATATTTGAAGGAGCGAACGGAGCGTAAAAATTTAAAGAGTCGTTCTGCCGCTGCCGTTTCTAGTATTGCCTTGGCTGTGTCGTCTCGAGAGATGCGCGTACACCGGTGTGACGTGTCTGTTTTTGAAGCAAGGAGGGTTAGTCTTTCTCTCTCTCTTCCGAAGGCTATAAGTTTCCGCGCGGGAAATCCATTTCCCAAGCTTCGCAAGACTGCGAAAACTTTCGCCCTACGCTTATCCTTCTTATACCTTGGCGCTTTAGTATAGCGAGAGGAATGATGTTCGGCGAGCTCGCGAGTTCGCCGCTCTTTCTTTCTCGACTACTCACTTTTGTTTTCTCATTGCGCGAGCCTCGACCAAGAGATAGCTGCTGCTGCTGCTCATGCCACCACCGCGATCATGCCAACGAGACGAGTATTTTCCTACGCTATATAACTGTCTTGCACGCAAGAACGCGACTGGTGATATATCCTTGCAAACAATACTGTCGTATCGTTTTTTATTCTTATTAATCTTTAAGAGAAATATTTTCATGACAAAACTAGAGAACCGTAAAAAATCGCCCCCGGCCCACTTAAGTACCAGAAATAATTAGTATACGAGGTAAACGGTAGCAGAAGCTGCAGTGTTGCGGATATCCTCAACCGACGTTTATTAATTTTCCCACTTATCCATCTGTATCTCTCGTGATATTCTCCGACTCGTATACCAAGCAACAGCTCTATATTATTGCCGAAAGTCTGGCGGAATAGTTCATCGCTGTTCGCGGCTCAACTGCCAGTACAGCTACGACTGCGCATGCACAAAGCAAACTTAATTTCAATGCCGCGTTGCACTCTATTCTGCGGGACTTATCTGGGGAGGGAGGCTTCCTATCTGCTCTATACGTATAATAATGTGTATAATAATATATATACATGCACGTACACGCCCTCCATGCCCTTAGCCGCAGTTAGCGATGCAGCCTTTTGTTCCTCGGGTATTGTTTTCGTCAAAAGCTCCTCCTCAGTCAACATATTCAACTTTTTACGTCGAGCTATGCACGAGCACGAGAAGGATAGGCAGTGGTAGGTTTAAATCCGTGACAATCACCGCTACTGCAGCTCGCATCTCTTTTTAGCCAACCCCTCGCACTACTTCGAGCGGTAACGCTTATTTTTTATGCCGATCGCGTCTCTTTCTTCGTCACTCTTGGATTTCCCTTAGCTGCGCGCCGTAGTCGTCGCTGTATGCCTTCTTTTTACTCGCTTCGTGGGACTCTGTCACTCAGCCCGTGAAAGCTCTCATGTATAGGCAAGCGTAAAGCTTTTCTTTTGCTCTCTTTTACAAGCATGAAGCTACCTTCACAACTATAGTCTGATACTTTTCTTCCTCTGTTTTTGACAGATCACGGATGATTGCGTAATTTTCTCTCATCCGAGCTTCACATTTTCATTTAAATTATTTTTTTTAAATTATTATTTCCACTTCTCTAGATGTCATTATCTTGACTTTCAGTGAGAGCAACAAAGAGCGAGAGACAGTGGAAAGAAGAAGTTTTATAAAACATCATGATGGCTTATACCTGCTCTTAACAATGATGAGTCTCGTACACCTTTACGTTACAAAACTTGGAGCCGCTGTAGATGACGCAATTTTTCAACAACTTCTCAAATAATATTATATTCACCATTCTTTAAACAGCATTTTACTTATTTGTGGTGAAATTTCCTCATAATCGTATCGAGAAAATAACTCTATTCATTTTACCTCCAAGGATTGGAATGAAAAGTGAATAGTAAGCGAGTTTAAAGAAAACGGACATTACCATGAAATTTAAATTTTTTGCAAATTAAAAATTATAGTTTTCTTGAAAGAACACTTACTTCACATGCTTTATAATTTATTATTAAATTAAAAAAAATAGCAGTCTTCTTCCAATTATTACGCGTAAATGTTAATACAATTTTTCTATTTCAAAATGATGAATGACTAGTAAATTATAAAAAACGTTCTGAAAAATTGAAAAAAGACACACGTTTCATGAAGTATATCGGAAATCAGAACTAGTTCACAAAAATGTAAACAAAATTATCCCGCATCTGCTTCGAAAATTCGTTTTTGAGTCTATCACAAAGCTTTGTCTTGGAGAAAGCAAAACTAATGTTTATCAAATGTTTTATTTTAAAGTGAATAAATTATTAGTTTTATGATATTGAATAATCAAAAAGTGAAAATTTAAAAGGGAAATCATTAAAACTCGAAAACTTAAAATTTCAACAACTGTCAATTGTTTATTTGCGACATAAATTAGTTTACGCATCATTAAAAAATAATTTTAGTATAAAATTTGATTTACGTCGTTCTCAAATGTTGACAGTATGCACATGTCAGAATTTCGGAAAGCAGTACAAAAATTAATGTATGTTTGCGGAAAAATCCATACACTTGTCGTAACCGCGAGTAATTAATTAGTTCCAATTGTTTACTTCTATGATAATGCGGCAAACGTTTTTACTTTGGCATATAAAATTGAACATCTGCTGAACCAAGATCTCATCGCAAAAATATCTCTTCTTTTCGAAATGAATTCTCTCGAATGAATCAGCTTAGTGAAATTTTACTATGAATAAAACCATCTATTTTTTTATATTATTTATGGCTTCTTGACAATAAAACTAAGAAAACGATACATTTTGAATGTTTCATTTTTATTAATTTATTGGTAAATTTGTCCACGTACAAGATAAACGTTGCATTTCACCTTTTTTCGTGTTTACACTAACAAAATATATGAAACTTCTTAATCATACATCATACATCAACGAGTGTAGGTTTTTTTATTCTCGAAACTGCTGCAGCGATTGATATATTTTTCACTTCCCACCTGTTTTTAACCCGCACTGAGCGTAGAAAAATAAGATAGCGAATGAAAAAAATCTCACTCCGGAGCTCTTTCTCTTTAACTGAACGCCAGTGCGCAAAAGTATACTGCTGTGCGCTCCCGAGCAAAGGATTTGCGTTGATACACGACAACGTAGGCGCTTCATTCCATGTATACAGGCGTTTTTTTTTCTTCGAGTGCTCGCAAAGGGTGTAAAGAACCAAAAATATTCATTCTCGTTTTTATACACCGTACTTTTTTTTGCCTCTTCGAAGTGCTGAGGGCACACCACTTGTTTATAAAAATCTGAACATGCTCGGATTTTACACAATTTTTTTTGCTTTGCAATTTTTTCTGTTTGTGAAAATATTCAGATTTAATTACGTCATGTCGTCATTACTTGTACATGTAAATATAAAGTTTTGCGAAATCGTGTCACGTTTGAGCTCCATAGGTGAAAAAAATTTCAATATTCAAAGAAGCAAGTAACGAAAAGCACATCATCGCTAAGGTAAGCAGAAGCTTTGAATTTTCAATATTAATCTCAACGGTGCTTGCAATATTCAAATCGATTACTAGATAATTAAATACGACGCAAAACGTATCTTTATTATTAATTGTATCGGTCATATTGTTATAAATAACATCCTCAATGAGTCAATTATCGAAGTGGGATTACATATAATGGATATGTCACAGCAGTCATCAAGCTGATAAAATTAATTTTCACGCGACTGCACGCAAACATGCAACGGTTTATAATTATGAAGTGCTACTACCTGCACTTAATTTACGTATACACGTGACTCGAGCACTGAAAAAATCAGAGTATTCGCTTGAACCTCATTCAGATACGGCGAAACGAATAGCGATCAACGCTTCAAGTGATCCCGTATAATTGAAAATGTCTATATGCTCTTTACCAATAAAAAACCATTGTTTTTTTTATTTGACAATTTTTTAAATTTAATTCCTTTCTTTTATACGCACTCTTATTTACAGTAAACAATCATCGTTCGAGTTTTAGGCCCAAAAAGTGTCGATGCAACGATGAAAGCTTACAAAGACTCGCACGGTTGAACGTACTCTGCGGGATCAGTTGGTGTGAAATTTCGATAAAAATAAATCAATAGCGACATGCCTGTAGATACGACAAAATTGACTTTAACACTCGTGCGCTCGAGTGCATTTTTTTCCATTAACGCAGAGTCATCACAATCTAGCATTAGGCGTTATTCCAGTTCATTAAATTTATTTGGATTGCGAATTTGGAAAAATTACGAATTCGTAACAATTATCTGCTTCAAAGTGCGAATGATTATACGATATAATTGTATTCTAGAACATTCATATAGTTTGGTGTAATTGTAAATATTAAATACATATTCCATCGAATTTCGAAATCCGCACGATGATTCATGCGCATCGACTTGTATGGAGTAATAATTGAATGATTAATTAGGAAATCAGCATGTTTGCTCGATACATTAGAGAACAAGAATGCGCAGAGCGGCCCTGTGTCTCCTATTCGGTAATGCTATAGCATAGGTTTGCATGAGCATATGACTACATACTAATTAGTTCGATTTAATTTGGCTCGAATGTACGCGAACAACATGAGAGCGGCCTTTGTTGAACGCGTGGCCGTACGATATGCTGCATAGGCGGCTCGAGCGAGACGATATGGAGCTTGCGCGGCGACGATGACCGGAAGGCATTACAGAGCTTACGTACGTCTATTGTCTTTCGCTCGGTCATCTGATCCAATGGACAAATGTAGTCGGAGCCAACGAGCGCGGATAATAGCCGGCCCGGAATATGTATGCGCCATGTATGCTGTGTTCTTGGAACGGCCTTTTCTGTACGTTTACGCGAATTTGCCTCGACTGATATTCAATTCCGCGCGCCTCCGATTATCTAATGGTATAGAATTATGTAGCTCGAGATAGATGTATCCACATCCGATATACGAAATCCGATGTTGTTAAAATTTCCGCTGTGAAATATCGAAGGGAAAAATGGCGAGAGGTGCATAATGAGCAGTGACGGCAGCCACGAGGCGGTGCAGGCATGTATCTTGCGCGCTCATAAACACACGCAAGCTCGCAAAAGCAATCGACGTCAAAAGAGCGCGTTGGGCCTCGAACGAAATTCCATTAGGAAACACGCTGCAAAGCCAACGCGCAGTACGCCAATAGCCGCCACCGCCACCCCCCAGCACTGCCGTCGCTTCTCGTTCGTATATATACGTATAGGCCACACGTACTACATAGCTCGGCACAGCCGTAAGACAACACCATTGTGTTAGCTATATAGAGAAGGCGTGCGACGAGGGTGAGAGGGACGAGACAGCGCAGAACGTGCGTTCGGCCAAAAGGCCTGCGGCGGCCTGTCGTTGCCGCTGCTGCTCTTCGATGTTCTATGCCCATATACACACACACACACACACACACACACACACACGCATACAATCGTGCAGCCCCGTATTGTACATAATGTCCATTCGTAAACAGAACACTGCGGTCATCGTACGTGCGTTGTAGCTAAGCGTGTGCGAGTGTATATATGTGTATATACAATACATAAACGATGGAGCCCCTGGCTCGCGCGCAACGCCATATAGCAGTATCAACAGCTAGAAGGAACGTGTCTCTGACTTGCCGTATATACATACGGATGCACGTGGTCGCTTAATGGCCTTTGTACGGCCACTCGAGTTGGCCGCGAATTTTTGCCTCTATAACTCCAGGACTATACGTGAGGAAGGAGACACGAAGAGTTACGAGCCCGCAACGAGCTTGCAGTCTACGATTTTCGAGTGTCCCGAAGCATCCATGTAATAACCTGCGCGATGCACCTTTACGAATGGAGCATTTACATAAGTTGTCTAATTTCCTTTGCACTTCTTCAAAAAGCACCGATGCTACTCCATAAGTTACACGCAAACTGATGAACAAGCACGCAACATCTAAGCTCTTTTTCTCGTCTTTGGCGATGATTTTCATGAAAAGCCTCGTACGCAAGGACAATAACTAGAACGTCGAGCAGCTTGTTGTCGGAAAATCGATAAAACATACAGATTGCATCGATGAAATATAACGTGGCTTTGCTGCCTCGAGGCCGGCCGGCTGGTCGCGCGGCTCCTCGTACATCGGCATGCGGCGCGCGCTCTAACGATCCAAAAACAATGAGATATATAGCCCCTTAATCAAAGACCGATCAACGTTATATCGACGGAGCAAAACAATGCGCGCCAATGAGAAACTATACGACCGCACAGTAGCAGTGTATACATGCAGAAGCGGCCAAAAGCTCTGACAAAGACACGTCGTTCGTTCCTAGTCGCATGCGATCATGGCCATCGGACGTCGGCCGTTGTATTGCTGAGCGCACGGCTCCGGATCGGAGCTGGACTGCCTGTATGTATATACGTATCTACCTATCTACCTACGACTAGCGCCACTGCGCGCGACGCATAAATCGCAGTAGTAGCTTGTACTTTGGCTTACATGAGCTCCGACGAATGATTGTTTCCTCGTCTCGCCGAAATTGAACTCTCTCCACGATCGTTCAACAACCTGAATCACCACATCAATGGCTAGCGCATTGACGACGTGACACGCCAACTGCGTCGAATTCATCGAGACTATTTTTATTCGCTCTTACTTATACCCGATTCTTCGAACGTTAAGTATCGTAGACACATTGAGTACTCATAGCTATTCAAATCAGTAGCAACATTTTGGCACTCAAAATCTACGATTATATTTTCATCTAATCTTTTTTTGTAACGCTACAGCTTTATTCGATATTAGCGAAGTCAACCCGCGATTATGATAGCTTCTCGATCTATAAAGCTTTTTACATATCATTAAAACTACATCGAGCTTTTATAAAATTTTCATTTATCCGTATTTCTATAAATCTTAGAATGGAATTTACCATTTGGAAATAAGACAATTTTTATTTATGATTTACATTTTCAGGAAAAGATCATAGTCAATGTATTAGCAGCGATTTTTTATTAAGTAAGGTTAAAACTTTTTTAGGTCGATTTTGTAAAATATATTTTCTTTTTTACCAGATAAAAATGTTGAAAAAATTCGATAACAACATAGTATCAGCTTAATTAATACATTATTCAGTGCGCATAAAATGCAGGTTGAATTATTAATTTTCGTAACTAGCTCGTCGCAAAGTTTTTCTTTCTCACGGTGGGACGTGTTTGTAAGTGAAATTCGTTTAACAGCGGCTCAAAGTACACCACATAATCGATATAAACAAGTCTGCACGTAGCCGGTTAGGCGTGTGCAGTGCGTAAAGCTACGCGAAACCTCGTTATCAATGAGCCGTGCGATGATTCTCGCTTTGTAAGCTACGTAAGCTGTGGGTAACGCTCGCGTGTACACACACAGGTGCAGACGCCCTGCGCCTAAACACGGTCGCGCTCGCGCATCGATCGAGTGGCCGGGCCGCGTTGCGAAAAGCTCATGACATTTTCGACAAACGTGTGCGCAGCCAAGCACCCGCGCAATCCACACACCCGTGGCACAAACACACAGTCACACACACACACACACACACACACATACGCGCGCAGCAGCGATCAGATCAAATGTTGCGCGTCGGTTTGGCTTGATAGGCCACGCGAATGGTTATACTCGCTGTGATTACTCATGCAAGCATTGGCCGGCATCGGCACCGCCTGCGTTCGACAAATACAGTTAGAAAAAACTCAACCTTTTGATTTATTAACGCGTTGGAAATCGATTTAGCGTGTTACATCTAAATTCCGCCGTGTTTTACGCGATAAATGCAGCACAAAAAATATATGAATTTATAAAGCCGCACGAGCGACTGCGACTACATGCGATTTGTGCAACACAGGCTCGTGTACGTTCCGTGTACCTATCCGACAGGCTACAATGGGCAAAAAAACCAAACAGCTCCTGTACGCGAGCTTTCATGCCTTACGGCGAAAAAAATTGATACGATTGTGGCGAAAAACGGCTTATATAGTTAATAAATCTTAACCCACGCCTGAAAGAAACTGGGTATATTTCTCAACAATGACAACGTCGACGACGACGACTACTACAAAATCAAGGAAAAAAGCTTAGATGTGCACAACCCCAAGTGTATATAATATAGCAAAGAGCCTCATCCATCGCACTGCGGGACGCTTGCAATATGTTTCTCGCGTGCACACACACAAGCCCTGACTATCGGGTGAGCTTTTGCGAATACATATATTATTATATACACCAGTTCAGCGATGGTAATGCCATTGCTACTAGGTGGCCTTTATTGATAAATGCCAAGGCAAGACAACGACTATGACGACGTTACATAAGAGCGCAGAGACGCCACACCATCACCATCCCATCTCGTGCCATACATATATCGCGAGGTTTTCCCAGCTGTCAGCCAGTGGCTTTGTCATAGTAGCCCTTTTCTTTGCCTTCACCGCCGTTTCTTTGCTCGTGAAAAAAGGGAGCGGTGAGGGTGCGCGGCTGACTTTTTTTGTCAGTGGTTTTTCTCTCCGGCTGTGCGTCTTTTCTATTTAACATCTGCCTTAAAGGGCCCAACTTTTATGTACGAGAAAATGAACGAGAAAAGTGAACTTTGAGTCCTCTTAGACAA